>NC_133772.1:3141541-3173041 GCF_003597395.2 Chelonoidis abingdonii
CGTCTGGTCACTCTCAGGACCCAGAGAGAACAACAACCAAATTCTAACAGCACACATAGAAACTTCCCTCCCTCAAGATTTGAAAGTATCCTGTCCCCTGATTGGTCCTCTGGTCTGGTGACAGCCAGGCTAACTGAACTTGTTAACCCTTTACAGTCAAAAGAGATATGAAGTACTTCTGTTTTATTAACTCTTACTATCTGTTTATGACATGCTCCCACAGAGTAATTATCAATGGTTCACAGTTATGGCAGAAGGGAAGAATGAGTGGGGTCCCACAAGGATCAGTTCTGGGACCATTTTTTTCAATGTCTTCATCAACCATTTCGATAACGGCATAGAGAGTTCACTTATAAAGTTTGTGAACAATACCAAGCTGGGAGGGTTTACAAGTGCTTTGGAGGATAGTATGAAAATTCAAAATGATCTGGAGAAACTGGAGAAATGTTCTGAAGTAAGTAGGATGAAATTCCGTAAGGACAAATGCAAAGTGCTCCACTTAGGAAGCAACAATCAGTTGAACACATACAGAATGGGAAATGACTGGCTAGGAAGGAGTACTGCAGAAAGGGATCTGGGGTCATAGTGGACCACAAGTTAAATATGAGTCAACAGTGTAAAGCTTTTGTAAAAAAAGCAAACATCCTTCTGGAATGTATTAGCAGGAGTATTGGAAGCAAGACACCACAAGTAATTCTTCCGTTCTACTCTGCACTGATTAGGCCTCAGTTGGAGTGCCGCGTCCAGTTCTGGGTGACACATTTCAGGAAGAATGCGGCCAAATTGGAGAGAGTCCAGAGAAGAGCAATAAAAAATTCTTAAAGATCTAGAAAACATGAGCTATGAGGGAAGATTGAAAGAATTGGGTTTGTTTCGTCTGGAAAAGAGAAGAGTGAGAGAGGACATGAGAACAGTTTTCAAGTACCTAAAAGGTTGTTACAAGGAGGAGGGAGAAAAATGATTCTCAGTCTCTGAGGATAGGAGAACCAATGGGCTTAAATTGCAGCAAGGGTGGTTTAGGTTGAATATTAGGAAAAACTTCCTAACTGTCAGGGTGGTTCGGCACTGGAATAAATTGCCTAGGGAGGTGTGGAATCTCCATCAATGGAGATTTTTAAGAAAGGTTAGACAAACGCCTGTCGGGGATGTTCTAGATGGTGCCGGGCCTGCCATGAATGCAGGGGACTGGACTTGACGACCTCTCCAGGTCCCTTCCACTCCTTGATTCTATGAAAATGTTGTCTATTATATTATTATAATCTGACATGAGATGTCCCAGTATGACATAATTTGACAATTATGCACTACTACTATGAAAATAATAAAAGTATGGTAAAAATGAAAATAAAGTAGAAAACATTTCAAAACAAAAAGTTTTAATTATTTTTCTGAAATTAAATTTTCTGATTTAATAAGAACATAAGAACATAAGAATGGCCGTACCAGGTCAGACCAAAGGTCCATCTAGCCCAGTATCTCTCTACCGACAGTGGCCAATGCCAGGTGCCCCAGAGGGAGTGAACCTAAGCTAAAAGGCAATGATCAAGTGTCATCTCTCTCTCTGCCATCCACCTCCATCCCTTCATGAACAAAGGCTAGGGACACCATTTCCTACCCATCCTGTCTAATAGCATATTTATGGACTTAGCCCCCATAATTTATCCAGTTTCTTTTAAATGCATTCTTATAGTCCCAGCCTTCACAACCTCCTCAGGTAAGGAGTTTTTCCACAAGTTGACTGTGCGCCTGTGTGAAGAAGAACTGTCCTTTTATTTGTTTTAAACCTGCTCCCTATTAATTTTCATTTGGTGACCCCTAGTTTCTTGTATTATGGGAATAATTAAATAACTTTTCCTTATCCATTTTGTCTCCACATCACTTCATGATTTTATATAACACCTCTATCATTCATCCGCCCCTTAGTCTCCTCTTTTCCAAGCTGAAGAGGCCTAGCCTCTTTAATCTTTCCCTCATATGGGACCCTCTCCAAACTCCGAAAATCATTTTAGTTGCCCTTTTCTGAACCTTTTCTAGTGCTAGAATATCTTTTTTGAGGTGGGAGACCACATCTGTACACAGTATTCGAGATGTGGCAGTGTACCAGGGATTTATATAAGGGCAATAAGATATATTCTCAGTCTTATTCTCCTATATCCTCTTTTTTAATGATTCCTAATATCCTGTTTGCTTTTTTTGACCTGCCTCTGCGCACTGTGTGGACAATCTTCAGAGAACTATCCACAATGACGCCAAAGATCTTTTTCCTGACTCGTTGTAGCTAAATTAGCCCCCTATCATATGTATGTATAGTTGGGGTATATTTTTTCCAATGTGCATTACTTTACATTTATCTACATTAAATTTCATTTGCATTTTGTTTGCCCAATCACTTAGTTTTGTGAAGATCTTTTTTGAAGTTCTTCACAATCTGCTTTGGTCTTAAATATCTTGAGTAGTTAGTATCATCTGCAAATTTGCCAGCCTGCACTGTTATACCCCTTTCTCCAGAAACATTTTATGAATAAATTGAATAGAACTGGTTGTCCTAGGACTGACCTTTGGGAATCCCACTAGTTAGCCCCTCTCTATTTCTGAGAATTTCCATTAATTCCTACCCTTTGTTCCCTGTCTTTTAATACTCAGTTCTCATATCCATGAAAGGACTTCCTTTTATTTCGCATTGACAGCTTAATTTAACATAAGAGCCCTTTTGTGGAGGGACCGTGTCAAAGGCTTTTCTTGAAAATTCTAAGTACACTGGATCCCCCTTTCCATGTTTGTTGACCCCTTCTCAAGAATCCAATAGATTGTAAGACACGTTTTCCTTTACAGGAAAGCATGGTTACTATTGCTCAACACTTTATGTTTTTATGTGTCTGACCAATTTTATTCTTTAACTATTGTTTCGAGTTAATTTCTTTGTATGGGAATTTTGCACTGAGTAGATATGATTTTCATAAATAAAATCATTGAGAATTGATATGACTAGTTGAACAGAAACTTAAACAAAACCTTTTGAAATGCACGTAGACATCATTTTATGTACTCTATGATTTGCTAAAATATACAAATCCTACAAAGCACTTATGAACAATGGGCCCAATGCTTGAGTTCATATCAACTGCAGCTGTACTTCAGCATTGTCAGAGAATCATTGCAAAAGTGAATCTCCATATTTTATTCTTTCCCATCCAGCAGAGCTTCAAAATCCTGGATGTTGCAGGTTCCTTTTAAGGAATTTCCTTTGATTGTTGGTAACTTAGTAACTTTTGAAGTAGTACTTTGATTCTAATGGTCACCTTTTTTTTTTATAATCTTGGTTCTTATCCCAGATAAAAATCCAAACACAGCGAATTACCAATGGTTAACATCACAAAGATAACTTAGCGTTAGATCCAGTGGGCATAATTAAAACAAACGTTTCTTTGGGAAAACAAAAGTTCACTCTGTAATGATGCAAGATTGCAAACTAAATTTATTACTGTTACACTCAATTACTTTAAGCTACAAGGTTGAGAATATGCCAGTGCACAATAAGAGTTACGAGAAGGTCTCCAGCATGCTGCTTGAAGTAAAATTTGGAAGAGAAAGAATTCCAGGACACATCGATTGCTTCATTTACATTATCCAGCTCCTGTGCCTGGCCTAACAGTTTAAAAACAAAGCAAAAAACAACATATTGATTTGAATGACGATATCTACAACCAAAGCAAGCACTTTGGGTCACTCTGATCCCTTGAGTCTGCTCATATTTGTTTTGTGTGGTTTCAGCATTTGGGGTGAACCACGTGGCCATCGTTTAGGAAAGTGTGTTGGAAACCCCAAACTTATTCACAAGATATTTTATTGGCAAATTCTTCTGAAAATCGGTCCCAGAAAGAGCACTTTTCCACCTTTGATTTAGTCTCCAGATGAAAAGTTTTCTGTTCATCCCTTCCAGTCGAAGCTAAAGGCAGATCAAGTATCTCCTCTCTGCATCCACTCATCCTTCATGAACAAAGGCTAGGACACCATTTTTACCCTCCTTCTAATTTAGCTATTTATGGACTTAGCCCCCCCCAATAATTATCCAGTTTCCTTTTAAACATTCTTATAGTCCAGCTATCACAACCTCCTCAAGGTAAAGAGTTTTCCAGCAAGTTGGAGTGTGCGCCTGTGTGAAGAAGAATGTCCTTTTATTTTTTTAAACCTGCTCCTATTAAATTTTATTTGGTACCCTAGTGCTTGTATTTGGGAATAATTAAATAAACTTTTCCTATCTCACATTTTACTACACACATCACAACTCACTGACTTCTTTACAACAACCCCTCTGTATGCCTCCGCAACCTAGTCTAGAACATCACATATTTACCAACTGAAAGGCCTAGCCCTCTTATATTTACTCATAGGGACCCACATACTCCACCAAATCATTATTAGTTCCCACTTTTCTGCCTTATTCTACTGCTAGAATATTTTTTCTGAGAGTGAGGAAACCACATCTGTACAGTATTCCGAGATGTGGGCAGTTACCAGGGATTATTAGGGCAAATATAATAATCTCAGTCTTATTTTCCTATACCTCTTTTAATGATTCCTAATATCCTGATGTTTTGGGCTTTTTTGACCTGCGCTCTGCGCACTGTGTGGAATCTTCAAAGAACTAACCACAATGACGCCAAATCTTTCCTGATCGTTGTAGCTAAATTCCCCAATCCATATGTCATGTGTACGTTGGGGTTATTTCTTTCCCAATGTGCATTACTTTACATTTACTACATTAAATTTCATTTGCATTTTTTGCCCAATCATAAGTTTGTGAATCTTTGGAAGTTCTTCACAATCTGCTTTGGTCTTAATTATCTTGAGTAGTTTAGTATCATGCTGCAACTTTGCCAGCCAAGTACTGTTATACCCCTTTCTCCAGAACATTATGATAAATTGAATAGAAGGGTTGGTCCTAGGACTGACTTTGGGACCCACTAGTTTTCAAAATGACTATTTGTTTTAACATTTCCTGTACTTTTATTTTAAAAACATATTAAAAATTGCACAAAAAAATCAACGTTTCATTAATTCTCAAACAATTTCATTTGACCCAAAAGGAATTTGTTTTTAAACTTTTCAATTTATCAAAATTTTCGTTTTGGATCAAGCCAAAACAGTTCTTCTCCCCCACCATTTAACTTTGGAATTTCCAGTGAACTGCAAAATCTATTTACACGGCTCTACTTAGAAGCGATGGCTGTTTACACCCACCATTTCCTAGAGGGCTAAGTCTCCATGGCTACCCTTCTGAAGATCCCTCTTCCTGAGCATTAGAAGACAACTGAAGACTTTGACACAGGAGTTCTTGAAATGTCTTGTTATGGAGAAAGGATTTAATGGAATGAACTAGATATATCATGTTTGCGACAGAAAGGGCCTCAATCCTATAGCACAATCTGTTGGTAAAACATCTAATTGTAAGTGTGAGGCACAGAGCAACTAAAGGGTCGAAAGACCAAATTGGTAAAGGTATTTAGATATTGTTCTGCACCGTATCACAAGGCCTGAGTGACTTAGATTGCTGAATCCTATTTTCAAAAGCAATTTAGACACTTAGGAGCCGAAGTCACAGTCTGACTGAGGCTGCGTAGAAGCTGTCAGTTTTGAAAAGGCAGTGTAGCTAAGTCCCTTAGCTCTTGTAATGCCGAGTGGAGAAATAGCTAAAAATCTGGGCTTAACTGTCAACACGTACCAAAAGTTTGCCTGAAAGATGGATCCAAAGTAATATGGCATAGCTGCCTCTTCACTGTTGCTACCAAAGGAAGCATCTTGAAGTGCCTCTGGGAATGCATTACCCAATGCACTGACATGGTACCACTATATGATTCAATCTAAATATTTCTGCTGTAATTTCCCAGCTCGTTGGCCTTTAGCTCATGCTAAGTTGGCAGCAAGAGGCCTTTGGGTGGGATATTCCCTTAGGGATGCCACAAAGGGCACTTTGAGCCTTGTGTCCATTCATCAGGAGAGGCATCAGATTCCTTCACCCTCTCCACCATCTTGGATGTGTGGATTCTGTGCTCACCTCTTCTATTTGGTGCGGCCACTCTCTGGTGGCACAGAGCTAGCGCACACACACCCCCACCAAGGCATGGGTACTGAGACCTAGGAGCAGTATGGGGATGAGTGAAGGCTCGGTGCTGTTCTTTGCTCTGCTGAGATAGGTCAATGAGTGGACCCAGGAGCAAAGCATGGTGAGGAATTGGCCTCCATGTATTCTAGGGCATACACTTGGAAGCCACAAACAGCAGCTCGGCAGGTATATGGATAATTTCCTTGCTTAGGTCCTCTGACCTCTGACCTTAAAGGGGCTTTAAGAGGCTTCCACAGCCCCTCCATTGTTTCCATTCATGACTGGGACAGTGGGAGCTTACTAAAGCCATCTGGGGTCCCTACTTAGAGTTAGGAAGGGATTGGCAGGCTGCCAACCTTCCAAATTCAGTACAGAGAGAGAAAAGTCTGAGTAAACAGTTTGTGAACAACTCAGAAGTGAAAATTACCCATCTGAACATTGTCATGTATACTTAAGAGTTTCAAATATGGTACCAAAGAAAATCAGTATTGCTTGTATGAATAATTTGCTTAGCAAAAATGAGAATAAATTCTCAATGAATGCTATGTCAATGGGATAGTCTGAGTGTCTCAAATGGCTGCTTGATCTGGCCATATCATTGCAATTGTGGTTTCATGACACAACGTTGTGTTGCCACAGGGAATAACTAACTCTTCTTTTATGATAGAACAGTTTGTCTATGGCTGCATAAGGAGAACGGAGAGTTTCAAGCCATAGTCTTTTCCCTCCCATTCCCATGTACAGATTTTGAAAAGTCATACAAAATACAAACGTCTTCTATATCCTTGAATCCATGATCCCACTACAATTTTTTGTATCAAGCCTCCATCTGTGACACCCAACACACCAAGTATTTAACTGGAGATCTCCAGAGGTAAAGACAGGAGTTGGTATAGCTTGAATTAAAGAACAACAGCTTCAGCACTTAGGCACACTGGAAGGTTAGAGACACACATTCACTAGTGAGTTACACTTTCACTGTGAATGGTATCAAGTGCCTATATGAGATGGGAGGTCCCAGGACCAGTCATGCTGCTAGACTTCCCACACTTTCCACAGCAGTGGAACCCCATGCTAAGCATAGGGTGGAATACATGATAACATCCTGGAATGGAAGCAGCAGTGGCCACATCACCAGGCATTTCCTCAGAACTCCCATCATCCTGTGCAGCCAGGGTGTCTCTGAGAACTGATGCTGCAGTGAAATCCCATTGCCCCAGTCTTGTCACAAGCCCTGGTCCTGTCACAGCTGAGTCCCATTATCACAATAGAAGAGAAATCAAAGCATTCTTCAGTCCCATACAGCAGTGATTAAGGGGTGATGCAAAAGCACTAAGTCAACCTGGCAATGTTCCATTGATTTTGTTGGGCATGAGTTCTCTTTGGTTAAGGCCTGATGCAATGGCTATTCACAAACAGCAGCAGGTCCACAAAGCTTGTTTGCCTTTTGCCCAAGTTCCCGGAGGTCCACTTTCTAGCATAGTAATAAAATGAGGAAGTTGACAGAGGATTTCCTGTGCCGTCTTGTTACAGAGGGGACACAGTAAGGCCATCACTTGGTGAAAATAGGAGAAGCCAAGCAAGGGGCGTGTCATATTGAAAGATGGAGTTTGAAAACATGAAAGGACTAACTCTCAGCAGAGCTTTGAAAGCTTTGCTGCAAAGAGATGTTTAAAGTTATCTAGGGAAGTGATTCTTCAAAACTATTTCCAGTGAAGAAGCCTTGAAAAGCCACTGGGAGCTCATTAACCAGGGAATGACGCACTGCCAAACATATTTATTTTAAATATTTCTGCTGTGACTTCACAGCAAAGAGAGAGACAATCTTTCCCAAAGATCTTTTTGGGTCTTAGATTTTGCAGAGTGAGGGATGAGACACGGTCTTAGACCTGAGGCTTTGTGAGTTTTAGAGAGTTGTTGATGAGAAAAAAGATTGCTGAGGGCTGCCTTGACCAAACCACTTCTCTAGTTCGCTACTTTGGCCTTTGCAGAATTGACAGACAGCAAAAGGACATCCTAACACAGGGCTTCTAAAGATGTTAGGATGAAATTTAAAAAGCAGAAATTCATATAGCAAGGAGTGACCTGGTAAATCACCCCATCAACTGCTTACTGTTGTTCAGACTCCGAACACCTTTACTACGGGAGCAGGATTAGAAGCAGGGAAAAATAAAACCCGTCACCATCCAGGTAAGTTATGAGATCTGCAAATACAACCACCACATGAGTTTTCCAGCAAGGGCTGAGTATTTTATGCTGTTCTTTTTCCTGCTTAGCTCTAACAATGTAAAAATAAAAGAAGAAAGAAAACTTAATAAAGATTCATTCCAATCTAATCTCTCCGCTCCATCAATCAGTCTCCAACTAATTCACCTAAAATACGATGAATGATTCTAAAATCTTCATTGCAAAGCTTTCTTCTTGAAAAATCTTCAATATTATTTCTAATTTTAGTTTTGAAATGTATGAAGAAAGTTTATTAGATGCTAGTCTGAAAGCTATGACCATCTCCACCTCATATTTAATCCATTCCTGCTTATGACCACACATAAATACTTTTGTTTGAAGACAGAAAATTACTTCCAGTCACCTCACATCAAATGGTGACACACAAAAGTGTCACAGTTTTCGCTAGTAGGCTTCAGCTGATTTCCACCACTCACTGATGTCAGAGTTAACTGGTCAATCAACAGTGTTTATGGCTACTTTGCATTTTTGGAGGCAGCATTAATAATCTAAGTGAAATCCGTGATGAGACTGTCTGATAAATTAGTGTTTCAATTCTAGATTAAATTGGCCACCCCGGTTTTGTGTAAGCCTTGTCAAAAATTTTCCCTGAAACCCATTTTTTCCAGTTAAAATGGATTTTCAAGTAATGTTATAAGCTTGTGAAATAATTTTGTGATGAATAATCAGCCAGTTTTCAAACATTGGTTTACTGAACGAGATAACTTCAGTTTTCATGTTTGCATGTACAAATATAAACTTGGTTTTGAGCATTTATGTGCTCAGATGTGAAGTAAGAGATATGGTTATCCTTGGTTGAAAAAATGGGATTTCTGTAGATGTTTAATAATGCAGTTACGAATAAATAGAATGAGTAAATCATGGATAGGGCTGACTTGCAAAAGCGTAAGTTAAGGTTTAATTTTTCCATTTCCAATTAAAGTCTGCTGAGATTCACTATGGAAGAGGAATAGAATGAATCAGCCTCAGAGTTTCCACCTTCTAATTAGTTTGGAGTATATACTCGTTCATGGCAATATGCTATAATTCAAGCCATTTTCCTTGCTAGTTCCTTGTTAGTTGCAATAGTGATCATTTTCATTTTGGACAAAGGGTCTAGCCGCTCATCAATGAATCTTGACAATTTATCTCGTCACCGGTTCAATATCTGTGATTGTACCTCTCCTTTTTTGGTGTCATGGCAGTGGATTAGCGATATTCCATCCTAACCCGTTATTTTAAAGTGAGTCCATGGACGGCCACACAAGATGTGACTGAATTCATCCTTTTGGGACTTTGCCACAGATGAGATGTTACAGCCTGTGTGTTTTGTGTTCTTTGTAGTCCTCTATATCGCTACTGTGCTGGGAACCTTCTAATTATTGTCACTGTAAAGAACAGCCCGTATCTGAAGTCTCCATGTATTTCTTCTTCAGCTACTTGTCCTTTGTAGACATGTGCTTTTCCTCTGTCACAACCCAAAACTGATTGCGAGGACTTCTTCGTGGAGAGGAAAACCATTCCGTTTGAATGGCTGCATAGCACAGCTGTTTGCTCGCCCATTTTCTCGACGTGCACTGAAAATCTTCCTCCTCACATTTGTGATGGCGTACGATCGTTACATTGCGATCTGCAAACCCTCCATTACACAACCATCATGACTGGGTGTGTGTCTGTGGCAATAACCCTTGTGATGGCTTCCTGAAAAGTGGTGGCTTTGTGCATTCCATAGTTTCAGACTCTCCTTACCATCCAGTTACCCTTCGTGGGCCCAGACGAGATTGACCACTATATCTGCGATGTGCACCCTTTGCTGAAACTGGCCTGCACTGACACTTTCGTGTTGGCGTCATGGTCATTGCCAATACTGGGATGATTTCCCTGACCTTGTTTTGTTGTGCTGGTTGTGTCCTATGTCATCATCTTAGTCTCCTTGAGAAGTCGGTCCTCGGAAGGTCGTCGCAAAGCTCTTTCCACCTGTGCCTCCCATATTGCTGTAGTGATTATATTTTTTGGGCCATTAATCTTCATGTATTTAAGACCTTCCACCACTTTCTCAGAGGATAAGATGGTCACATTGTTCTCCACCAATATCACCCCTCTGCTGAATCCCTTGATGTATACCCTGCGCAATGAGGAGGTGAAAAATGCCATGAGGAAATTTGGAAGCAGAAAAGCAACATTAGGGGTGACATGAAAAATGTGCTGTGTGGAATGATGGTAGTTCTGCCAAGTAATGCGATTCATCAGGAATTTTAGAGAAAAGAGATTTTAATATCACAGGTGTTCAGTTTTTATGTGAAAATTCCCAATGATTTTCTCTGAATCCTGCTATGTAGAGCCTATAGGATTATCCTGCTTACATATATATACTATAAGAAAAGATTATATATAATAATTATATAATTATATATAATATTTTCTTATAGTTTAAGTATTTGGTTTATTATACTAGGTTGTAAATTTATAATAACGTAAGTTTGGCTGTAATGCAGGAGATCTACAGGCCATATCTCATATGTTAAGCTAATGCAAAGTTAGCACATCTTTATTAAAACCTTTTATCCAGAAAGCAAAGTTGATCTACATCTTGTTACCTAAATAGCTGAGAGCTTTTATCTAGACCAATAGAGAGTGGAAGAATGGAAAGGGAGGATTTCAATTTGTACCCACAGACTTAACAGGTAGACCACAGGGAAAGAATTGAAATGACTAAAGAACAGAAATAATATAAGTGCGTAGGTACATGTCATTAATACGCACATATATACTTGCCTATAGGGTAAGCAAACGCAAACATTTTGTGGGGAGGAATGAAATTTGGGCATAAAAGGAAGGATTTCCCGCACTTGTGCCCTCTAAAAGAGGTGATCCACCTTGCTAGAGTATTCTATTTCTACTCTATCTCTAGTCCTCTTCTCTTCCCTTCTCTTCTCTTCTATCTCTCTGCTATGACTATGACTATTAGTGGGCTGTGCTTGTTCATAACTTTCTATGTTTCAGGGGAACTAGCAAAGTTTGGTTTCCCTAAACTTTTATTCTTACTTTCTTTCTTAGGTTTTCTGTTTAAAATTAAGTTAGTCAAGTCAACCGGAAGTTAGTTCTGATAGCTCTGAGAATTAGTTTCTTCTAAGCACTGTATCTATTACTGAAGAACTGAGAAGTCCAAACCGCGAGACTGGGCCTGTGTCTCTTATCACCAGGTTATCAAGGAAGGGTGTGAGTTTATTAAGCAAAGCTTTGTAGCATAGAATACTATATTACCATATGTATCTTTTGAAAAGCCGTAATGCAATTGTTCTTTGTAACTCTGATTGTTTTACCGTTTACTTCCTATTTCATTGATTTGAATAAAAAGTCTTTACAGCTATATCTGTGAGCTTCCTTTCATACCCCCGAGGGCCCTTTGTAAATTCTGTGGAGCCTGATTAGGGACAAGAACTTTTATCTTCTGATCAAACAGATTGGTGAGCTGTCAAGCTTTTTTCCCCACTTTGAACTTTAGGGTTCAAGAAGTGGGGACCTGCAGGATCACTTTTAAGCTCAATTACTAGCTTAAAATTTGGTACGCTGCCACCAGCCAGAAGTCTGTGTCTGGCACACTTCTGTTCCCCCAAAACCTTCCCTGGGGAGACGAAGACCCATACCCTTTGGGTCTTAAGACAAGGAGAATTTAACTATCCACCTCCTTTTCCCCCCACCAATCCCTGGTGAGTTTAGACTCAATCGCTTGGATTCCAAAACAAGGAAAAGTCAATCAGGTTCTTAAAAAGAAAGCTTTTAATTAAAGAAAGAAAAGGTAAAAATTATCTCTGTAAAATCAGGATGGAAAATGCTTTACAGGGTACTCAGATTCATATAGACTAAAGGGACACCCCCACCCCTAGTCTGAGATTCAAAGTTACAGGAAACAGTGGTAAAAATCCTTCCAGCAAAAAGACACATTTACAAGTTAAGAAAANAACATCCTGGAATGGAAGCAGCAGTGGCCACATCACCAGGCATTTCCTCAGAACTCCCATCATCCTGTGCAGCCAGGGTGTCTCTGAGAACTGATGCTGCAGTGAAATCCCATTGCCCCAGTCTTGTCACAAGCCCTGGTCCTGTCACAGCTGAGTCCCATTATCACATAGAAGAGAAATCCAAGCATTCTTCAGTCCCATATAGCAGTGATTAAGGGGTGATGCAAAAGCCACTAAGTCAACCTGGCAATGTTCCATTGATTTTGTTGGGCATGAGTTCTCTTTGGTTAAGGCCTGATGCAATGGCTATTCACAAACAGCAGGTCCACAAAGCTTGTTGCCTTTTGCCCAAGTTCCCAAGGTCCACTTTCTAAGCATAGTAATAAAATGAGGAAGTTGACAGAGGATTTCCTGTGCCGTCTTGTTACAGAGGGGACACAAGTAAGGCCATCACTTGGTGAAAATAGGAGAAGCCAAGCAAGGGGCGTGTCATATTGAAAGATGGAGTTTGAAAACAATGAAAGGGACTAACTCTCAGCAGAGCTTTGAAAGTTTGCTGCAAAGAGATGTTTAAAGTTATCTAGGGAAGTGATTCTTCAAAACTATTTCCAGTGAAGAAGCCTTGAAAAGCCACTGGGAGCTCATTAACCAGGGAATGACGCACTGCCAAACATATTTATTTTAAATATTTCTGCTGTGACTTCACAGCAAAGAGAGAGACAATCTTTCCCAAAGATCTTGTTGGGTCTTAGATTTTGCAGAGTGAGGGATGGAGACGGTCTTAGACCTGAGGCTTTGTGAGTTTAGAGAGTTGTTGATGAGAAAAGATTGCTGAGGGCTGCCTTGACCAAACCACTTCTCTAGTTCGCTACTTTGGCCTTTGCAGAATTGACAGACAGCAAAGGACATCCTAACACAGGGCTTCTAAAGATGTTAGGATGAAATTTAAAAAGCAGAAAATTCATATAGCAAGGAGTGACCTGGTAAATCACCCCCATCAACTGCTTACTGTTGTTCAGACTCGAACACCTTTACTACGGGAGCAGGTTAGAAGCAGGGAAAATAAAACCCGTCACCATCCAGGTAAGTTATGAGATCTGCAAATACAACCCACATGAGTTTTCCAGCAAGGCTGAGTATTTTATGCTGTTCTTTTCCTGCTTAGCTCTAACAATGTAAAAATAAAAGAAGAAAGAACTTATAAGGATTCATTCCAATCTAATTCTCCGCTCCATCAATCAGTCTCCAACTAATTCACCTAAAATACGATGAATGATTCTAAAATCTTCATTGCAAGCTTCTCTCTTGAAAAATCTTCATATTATTCTAATTTTAGTTTTGAAATGTATGAAGAAGGTTTATTAGATGCTAGTCTGAAAGCTATGACCATCTCCACCTCATATTTAATCCATTCCTGCTTATGACCACACATAAATACTTTTGTTTGAAGACAGAAAATTTACTTCCAGTCACCTCACATCAAATGGTGACACACAAAGTGTCAAGTTCGCTAGTAGGCTTCAGCTGATTTCCACCACTCTGATGTCAGAGTTAACTGGTCAATCAAACAGTGTTTATGGCTACTTTGCATTTTTGGAGCAGCATTAATAATCTAAAGTGTATCCGTGAGTCCTGCTGATAAATTAGTGTTTCAATTCTAGATTAAATTGGGGTTTTGTGTAAAGCTTGTCAAAATTCTCCCCTGAAACCATTTTTTCCAGTTAAAATGGATTTTCAAGTAATGTAAAGCTTGTGAAATAATTTTGTGATGATAATAATCAGCCCAGTTTTCAAACATTGGTTACTGAACGAGATAACTCAGTTTCATGTTTGCATGTACAAATAAAAACTTTTTTGAGCATTTATGTGCTCAGATGTGAAGGTAAGAGATATGGTTATCCTTGGTTGAAAAATGGGATTTCTGAAGGTGTTTAACAATGCAGTACGAATAAAATAGAATGAGTATCATGGAAGGGCTGATTGCAAAGCATAGTTAAGGTTAAATTTTCTTGCAAAAGCGTAGTTAGGTTTAATTTTTCATTTCCAATTAAAGTCTTGAGATTCACTATGGGAGAGGATAGAATGAACAGCCTCAGAGTTTCGCACCTCTTATTATTGAGTATATGACGTTCATGGCAATATGCAATTACAAAGCCAATTTTCCTCTAGTCCTTGAGTTGCATAGTGATCATTTTCATTTTGTATCAAAGGTCTTACCGCTTCAATCAATGAATCTTGACATTTATCTCGTCACCGTCAATATCTGTTGGATTGTACCTGCTCCTTTTTGGTGTTCATGGCAGTGGAATTAGACGATATTCCATTAACCCGTTATTTTAAAGTGAGTCCATGGGGCCACACAGATGTGACTGAAGTTCATCCTTTTGGGGGGGGGGGACTTTTTTGCCACAATGAGATGTTAAGCCCTGTGCGTGTTTGTGTTCTTTGTGAGTCCTCTATATCGCTACTGTGCTGGGAACCTTCTAATTATTGTCACTGTAAAGAACATCCGTATCATGAAGTCTCCCATGTATTTCTTTCTTCAGCTACTTGTGCCTTTGATAGACATTGCTTTTCTCTGTCACAACCCCAAAACTGATTGCGACTTCTTCGTGAGAGAGGAAAACCATCTCCGTTTGATGGCTGCATAGCACAGCTGTTTGTCGCCATTTCTCTCCCTTGCACTGAAAATTTCTCCTCACAGTGATGGCGTACGATCGTTACATTGCGATCTGCAAACCCCTCCATTACAACCGCAACCATCATGACTGGGTGTGATACTGTGGCAATAACCCATGTGATGGCTTCCTGGTGGGTGGCTATTGTGCATTCCATTAGTTTCAGACTCTCCTTACCATCCAGTTACCCTTCGTGGTTCTTATGCCAAACAGACGAGATTGGAACCACTATATCTGCATGTGCACCCTTTGCTGAAACTGGCCTGCACTGACACTTTCTGGTGTTGGCGTCATGGCTCCATGGCCATACTTCTGGATGATTTCCCTAAACCTGTTTTGTTGTTGCTGGTTGTGTTCCTATTGTCATCATCTTAGTCTCCTTGAGAAAACTCAGCTCAGACTCGTCTCGGACCGGTCGTCGCAAAGTCTATCACCTGTGCCCTTCCTATTGCTGTAGTGATTATATTTTTTGGGCCATTAATTTCTTGTATTTAAGACTTTCCACACTTCTCAGAGGATAGAATGGTACTTGTTCTCCCCAATATCACCCCTCTGCTGAATCCCTTTGATGTATACCCTACGCACATGAGGAGTGAAAAATGCCCATTGAGGAAATTTGAGAGCAGAAAAAGCAACAATAGGGTTGACATGAAAATGTGCTGGTGTGGAATGATGTAGTTTTGCCGTAAGCGATCCAGGTTTTTAGAGAAAGAGTTTTAATAAATTCCCCACCCGGGTTTGTTTCAGTTTTTTATGGGGGGGGGAATTCCATTGATTTCTCTTGAATCCTGATAGTAGCTATAGGATTTCTGCTTACATCATTATATAGAAAGTTATATATATTATTGATTTATAAATTTTTCTAGGTTTAAGTATTTTGGTTTATATATTATGGTCTGTCTAATTCATATACGTAAGTTTGGCTGTAAATGAGGCGATTACAGGCCATATCTTCATATGTTAAGCTTAATGCGCAAAGTTAGCCATTCTTTATTAAATTTTTCGAAGCAAAGTGATTTACATCTTTGTTACCTAAAATAGCTGAGAGGCTTTTCTAGAACCTAGAGAGTGGAAGATGGAAAGGGGGATTTCAATTTGTCCACGACTTAAGGTAGCCACGGGAAGAATTGAATGACTAAAGAACAGAAATATATAGTGCGATAGGTTAATGTCATTATACGCACATATTATTGCCTATAGGGTAAGCAGCCAAACATTGTGGAGAGTAATGAAATTTGGGCCATTAAGGACGTATTCCGACTTGGTAGCCTTCTAAAAGAGGTGATCACTGCTGGTATTTTTTCACTTATCTCTTCCTCTTCTCTTCCCTTCTCTTCTTTCTATGCTCTCTGCTTGACTATGACTATTAGTGGGCTGTGCTTGTTTCATAACTTTCTATGTTTCAGGGGAATAGCAAGTTGGTTTCCCTAAACTTTTTTCTTACTTTACTTTTCTTAGGTTTTCTGTTTAATTAGTATAGTCAAATCTACCGGGCGTTAGTTTTCTGATAGCTCTGGAGACTATTTCTTACTAAGACTGTAGTTCTATTATGACAGACTGAGAAGTCCAAACCGCGAATGGCCTGTGTCTTTTATACCCGGTTTCAGGAAGGGTGTGAGTATATTAAATAAAGCTTTTGTTAGCTAGAATATCTATTACCATATGTATCTTTTGAAGCCGTTAATGCAATTTTCTTTGTAACTCTGATTGTTTCCCTTTTACTTCCATTTTCATTTGATTTGATAAAGTCTTTACAGCCTTATCTGTGGGCTTCCTTTCTCCCGAGGGCCTTGTTCATTCTGTGGAGCCTTGATTTAGGGACAGAACTTTTATTTCTGATCAACGATTGGTGAGCTGTCAGCTTTTTTCCCCACTTTGAACCTTTAGGCGTCAAGAAGTGGGGACCTGCGGAATCATTTAAGCTCATTTACTTAGCTTAAATTTGGTCGGCTGCCACAGCAGAAGTCTGTGTGTCACACTTCTGTTTCCCCAAACCTTCCTGGGGGCGGGATAAACCCAACCCTTGGGTCTTAGAAAGGAGAATTTAACTATCACTCCTTTTCCCCAACCAATCTGTGGTTTAGACTTCAATTCGCTTGGATTCAAAACAGTGAAAGTCAATCAGTTCTTAAAAGAAAAGAAAGCTTTTAATTAAAGAAAGAAAAGATAAGATTGATCTCTGTAAACTCAGGATGGAAAATGCTTTACAGGGTACTCAGATTCATATAGACTAAAGGGACACCCCCACCCCTAGTCTGAGATTCAAAGTTACAGGAAACAGTGGTAAAAATCCTTCCAGCAAAAAGACACATTTACAAGTTAAGAAAACAAACATAAGACTAATCTGCCTTGCCTGGCTATTTTTTACTATTTTGAAACATGAAAGACTGATTCAGAAAGATTGGAGAACATGGAATGATGTCCCGTTCCTCTCAGTCCCAAGAGCGAACAACCGAAAAAAAAACAACAACAAAAAAAAACAGCACAAACAAAGACTTCCCCCCACCAAGATTTGAAAGTATCCTGTCCCCATATTGGTCCTCTGGTCAGTTGTCAGCCAGGTTCACTGAGCTTCTTAACCTTTTACAGGAAAAAGAGACATTAACCCTTAACTATCTGTTTATGACATGAGCCTAAGACCCATACTAATTAATATTAATAACCAATTATTATTAATAATATTAATTAAATTAACATAGAATTAAATCGATAGCTTACATTAATATTATTAGTACACCCTAAATCAGGCTGCATATTACCATTCTACTTCGATGTGAACGCTTCCAACATTTAAGGCTCAGTGAAAAGTGGAAATTTTTCCAGTTCTTTGTGCAATTTTATACCGAATTTCAGTTAGATTATTTGTGGTCATTATTGTAGTCCCAGTAGCGCTGGAGCAGTATGAGCCAGCGATAGCCCTGGACTCTGGATCTGAAGTCATGGGGTACTAGTCTTGGTTCTGTTCCATTATGAATTTGGGTCAGTCACTTCCTTTCTCTGGACTTCTGCTTCCCTCCCATGTTTTGCCATTTTAGAGTGTAATCTCTTCAGGGCTGGTACGGTCTTTTACTATGCTTGTACAGCACCAAGCACATGGAGTCCCAGTTTCAGTTGAGGCCACTAGGCAATGCTGCAATACGACTAATAGTAATAATTTTACATTGTGTTTTCATGAACATGTAGGCATGTGCTCCCTATGAGGATCTGTTAAATGCAATGTAAATGTTAAATGCAATGTAAATAGAATGTGTGTTCCAGTCTATGCATCCAAGGAAGTGAGCTGTAGCATATGAAAGCTTATGCTGAAATAAATTTGTTAGTCTGTAAGGTGCCACAAGTACTCCTGTTCTTTTTGCGGATACAGACTAACATGGCTGCTACTCTGAGTCCTGGTGATGAGATGCTCAGATTCACCTCGATTATTACAGTGATGCTACTTGCCTTTCTAAACAAGCTACATTCAATTTGAGGCATCAACACTCATTAAAATAGAGAAAGAAGAAGTTAAATGTTTCTTGGACAAGTTAGATGTCTTCAAGTTACCAGGACCTGATGAAATGCATCGTAGAATACTCAAGGAACTGGCTGAGGAGATATCTGAGCCATTAGTTATTATTTTTGAAAAGTCCTGGAAGACAAGGGAGATTCCAGAAGACTGGAAAAGAGCATAGATAGTGCTTATGTATAAAGAGGGAAATAAAGGCAACCCAGTCAATTACATCCCAGTCAGCTTCACTTCTGTACCAGCTAAGAGAATGGAGCAAATAATTAGGGAATCAATATCTAGAAGATAATATGGTGATAAGTGATAGTCAGCATGGATTTGTCAAGAAGAAATCATGTCAAACCAACCTGATAGCCTTTTCGATAGGGTAACAAGGCTTGTGGACAGGGGGAATGTGGTAGCTGTGGTATATCTCGACTTTAGTAAGGTTTCTGATACAGTCTTGCATGACCATCTTATTAAGAAACTAGGCAAATACAATCTAGATGGAGCTACTATAAGGTGGATGCATAACTGTTTGGAAAACTGCTCCCACAGAGGAGTTATCAACAGTTCACAGTCATTGCTGAAGGGCAGAGTGAGTGGGGTCCAGCAGGGATCAGTTCTGGGACCGTTCTTTTCAATGTCTTCATCAATAATTTAGACAATGGCATAGAGAGTACACTTATGAAATTTGTGGACGATACCAACTGGGAGGGTTGAAAGTGCTTTGAGGATAGGATGAAAATTCAAATGATCTGGAGAAACTGGAGAAATGTTCTGAAGTAAATAGGATGAAATTCATAGAGGAGAAATGCAAAGTGCTCCACTTAGGGAACGCACAATCAGTTTGAACCAACAGAAATGGAAATGACTGCTAGGAAGGAGTACTGCAGAAAGGGTCTGGGGCATAGTGGACCACAAGTTAAATATGAGTCACAGTGTAAGCTTTTGCAAAAAAAGCAAACATCCTTCTGGAATGTATTAGCAGGAGTTTGGAAGCAAGACCACCAGAGTAATTCTTCGTTTGTACTCTGCACTGATTAGCCTCCATTGGATACTTGTCAGTCTGGGCCTCATTTCAGGAAGGATGTTGCAATGGAGACAGTCCAGAGAAGAGCAACAAAAAATTATAAGGTCAAGAAAATTGAGCTATGAGGAAGATTGAAATAAGTGGGTTGTTTATCTGGAAAAGAATACTTGAAAGAAGAAAGGAAACATGGAGGAAAAAAAACAGTTTTTCAAGTACCTAAAAGGTTGTTAGAAGGAGGAGGAGAAAAATGATTCTCAGTCTCTGAGGTAGGAGAAGCAATGGGCTTAAATTGCAGGCAAGGCCAGTTTAGGTGAATATTAGGAAAAACTTCCTAACTGTCAGGGTGTTGGCACTGGAATAAATTGACTAGGAGGTGTTGAATCTCCATGATTGGAGATTTTTAGAGCAGGTTAGACAAACACCTGTCAGGGATGTTCTAGATGTCTGGGCCTGCCATGGCAAGCAGGGCTGACTGGACTTGAGACCTCTCCAGGTCCTTCCAGTCCTATGATTCTATGAAAATGTTGACTATTTATTATTGTAATCTGACATGATATATCCCATGTATGACAAAAACTTGACAATTATGCACACTACTACTATGAAAATAATAAAAGATGGTAAAATGGAAAATAAGTAGAAACATTTCAAACACAAAAAGTTTGAATTATTTTTTTGAAATTAAATTTTCTGATTTCTTTTAGGATTTGCACTGAATAGATATATTTCATGAAAAAAAATCATTAAATTGATATGACATTGTCGACAGAAAAACTAAACAAAACCTTATGTTAAATGCTAGCATAAGCTGTTTCTGTACCTCTATTGGCTTGCTAAAAAATCAAATCAACAGAGCACTTATAGGAGCAATACCAATGCTTGATTCATAGTCACTGAGGTTGTGTTTCCAGCATGTCAGAAGAAATCAATTGCAAAGATGGAATCTCCATATTGTATTTTAAATCAGCAGACGCTTCAAAATCCTGGAGGTTGCAGGTTCCATTAAGAATTTCCTTTGTGGTCATTATAGATAGGCTAAACCACAAGTCTCCATTAATGGATCAATGCAGGAAATGGTTCCGTCAGGTTGGAGCTGAGGTTGTGGGTATTTATTCTCCACTCTCAATACATATCTTGCACAAAATGAACAAGGGCGGCCCACCTTCTAAATCTATTTGTGGCTTTGGAAATTCGAGGTCCCAGTGAATCGTGGGGAACTTTCAGCTGGCTTTCACAACCGGAAGAACACAGCCTCTCTGGTGGTGCTAGACGTCCTCACTCCAGATCTTGGCCCAGAGCAGTCATGGAGTGGTATGTAAGGCAGCATCTTGTGCAAAAATGTCCAGACTTACCTTGGGGATGCACTCCTAAGAGCCCTTCACGGCTTGATTTTGCTAAACAGTTTATTAGTTATTACGTCTCTCGAGCTCGAGACCAAGCACTTGCAAGATCAATTAAAGATTCCGATAAGACTCTCTATAGACAATGTCATTCTGCATGCTCGTATATGACGTGCATGCCAGCTGAGCGCTATTAGCTGACAGAGAGATCGTAGAACAGTATATGTCATAAGTGGTTCACTGAATACTCTTATTTTATAGCTGGTGTCTATGGAGTAGTAAGTGAGGACTGACTTTTTGAAACTAGGATAGACTGGTTTACCTAGCAAGGCAGATTTTACGAGTGTAACACTGAACTACTAGCGTTCTTGAGCTGCAACGGTGAGGTAATTGGCTGTAAACGGAAGATAGGACTTGTAAGAGAAGGTTCAGAAAAGGAATCACTAATGGGTCATTGATTTGGTTAGAAAACAATCTTTTAGTTTTTGGTAGACAAAAGTGACTCTTTGTGTGTATTTAACATTACCTGATAACAGCAAATCTAAATATCAGTTAAAATATTGCTCACCAAACCAAATCAACAATTATCTCATATTAAATCGGTCAAAAAACAATACTTATCGAACTTTGAGCGCGCAGAGAAGGATTTTCTCTCTTGGAGTAACCCATTGTTTCAAGTTGTAACGTGAAATGACTCTTCGCCTCTTTTGTTCACCCAGTTCACTCTCCCACCCAGCACGCGATGTTCTCTTTGGAGATTTCTCGAGTGAATCTGAGAAAAAATCTGGTACACAACTCTTCAGATCCAGGAGGCAGTACACTTCCAAAGAGATAACTTAGTATACTACCTAAAGGATGAGGTAATCCAGCATGATCTTCCCCTAAGCTTAATTACCAGCTTAGATAATAGTGATGGCCTGCTACCCACAAAAAAAAGGTATGAGTGTCTCTATGGGAGAGCACGTCTGATATACCCTCCAAGCAACAAGTGGAGCCCGCGGGGACTCATCAGACCAAATTGTCTTTGAGTCTCATCAACAAAGGGGATAAAACCATTTCCTTTCCCCTCCTTTCTTCCTCCCAGCTCTTTCGTGATTGAGTACACTAGGAGATCACCGTGATTCAAACTCCTTGAATCACCACACAGAAGAATGTTACCTCCCCACCTCCTCCTCTTTCCCTCACCTCAGAGGCAATAGAGATTCAAGCTCCCTAAATCTAAACAAAGAGGAAATTCACCTTCCCTTCTCCACCAATTCCTGGTGAGTACAGACTCAGGTTCCTTTGAGCTTACCCATACCCGGCGGTCTGACTGGAGGCCAGGGGGAAATCACTCAGTTTACAAAAAGAAAACTTTTATAAAAGAAATAAAAAGTAAAAATTCTCTCTGTAAATCAAGGTGAATATTACAGGGTCTTTCAGTTTAAAGAAACTAGAGAAGAAGCCCTCCCCAGCAGAAGTACAATTTAAAATACTTCCAGCCAAATACACATTAAAATTCTACAGCCAGATACCCCATCTGCAAATAAAGAAAGCAATCAAAAAGAACTAAAACCCCTTTTCTACTTGTACTACTAAATTGTGAACAGAAGATTAGAGAGCTTTATAGGTACTTGTGGTCACCTCAGACCCAGAGAGAAAAACAGACAAAAGAAAAAGACACAGCAAACAGAAACCTTCACTCCACCGAGTTTGAAAGTATCTTTTCTCCTGAATTGCTCGCTCTGGTCCAGGTGTTCCCGGTCACTGTTGTTTAACCCCTTACACGTAAGGAAACATGACCCTTACTCTGTTTATGACAACAGCTCTACTTAGAGAGCGATGGCTGTTTCACAACCCACCATTTCCTAGAGGCTAAGTCTCCATTGTACACTTCTCCACGATCGCCTCTCCTGAGCATTAGAAGACAACTGAAGACTTTGACACAGGATTCTGTCAATGTCCTTGTATGGAGAAAGGTTTTGATGGAATAAACCGGACATGAATCCGTTGCGATAGAAAGCCTCAAACCTATAGCACAATCTGTTAGTAAAACATCTATTGTAAGTGTTGAGGCAGTAAGGACCTAAAGACCAAATTTGTAAAGGTTATTTAGATTGTTGTTCCTGTCTCCGTATCAACAAGGCACTGAGGACTAGATGCTGATCCCATTTTCAAAAGCCATTTAGACACTTAGAACCCTAAGTCACAGTCCTGACTGAGGCTGGAGTAGAACCCTGTCAGTTTTGAAGAGGCAGTGTAGTTAAGTGCCTTTAGCTCTGTAATGCCGAGTGGAGAAATGCCTAAAAAGTGGCTCACTGTCAACACGAACGGGTATCAATGCAACGTTTGCCTGAAAGAATGGATCTAAAAGCAATATGGCTTAGCTGCCTCTTCACTGTTATTCCAAATGGAAGCACCTGGAAAGCCTCTGGAGCCATTCCAAGGCAATGACATGCTAACCACTATATGATTCAATCTAAATATTCTGCTGTAACTTCACAGCTCTGGTTAGCTCATGCTAAGTTGCAGCAATAGGGTTTGGTGGGATATTCCTTGGGATGCACTAAGGGCCACCCCCCCCCCACCCCAACACCCCCCACACCCCCACACTCTGAACCTTGTTGTCTATTCATCAGGAGAGGCATCAGATTCTTTCAACCCTCGCGCCCGCCCCCAGCATCTTGGATGTGTGGATTCTGTACTCACTTCTTCCATTTGGAGGCGCACTCTCTGGTGGCACAGAGCTGGCACAGCGCGACCCCCACCCCCCAACCAAAGGCATGGGTCCTGAAAGCCAGAAAGCAGTATGGGGATGAGTGAAGGCTCGGTGCTATTCTTGCTTGCTGAGACATGGTCAATGAGTGGACCAGGAGCAAGGCATGGTAGGTATTGGCCTCCATGTGTTCTAGGCATACACCTGGAAAGCAGCAAACAGCAACTCGGCAGGGACATGGATAATTCCTTGCTTAGGTCCTCTGTCCTCTGACCTTAAAGGGGCTTCAAGAGGCTTCTGCAGCCCTCTATTGTTTCCATTGAGGACTGGGACAAGGGAGTTCACTGAGCCAGCTGGGGTCCCCCTAATTAGAGTTAGAAGGGATTGGTAAGGGTCCCAACCTTCCAAATTCAATACAGAGAGAGAAAGTCTGATAAGCAGTTTGTGAACAACTCAGAAGTGAAAATTATCCATCTGAACATTGTGCATGTATAGTTAAGAGGTCAATATGTACCAAAGAAAATCAGTATTGCTTGTATCGAATAATTTGCTTGCAAAACGGAGATAAATTCCAATGAATGCTATGTCAATGAGATAGTTTGATGTCCAAATGGCTGCTTGATCTGACCATACATGCAATTTGGTTTCATGACACAACGTTGTGAGCCACAGGGAATACTCACTCTGCCCTATGATTGACCAGTTTGTCTTGGCTGCCTAAGTAGAAGTGAGAGTTCAAGCCATAGTCTCTTCCCTCCCCCCCCAGTCATAGAGTTTGAAAAGCCTACCAAAGAGACAAACATCTTCTATAGCCTTTATTCATGGTCCCATACAGTTTTGTGCAGCCTCCATCTGTGACCACCAAGGATTTAACTGGGGAATCTCTGGAGGAAAGGCCAGGAGTTGTACAGAATGAATTAAAGACAACAGCTTCAGGACTTAGAACATTGGAAGGTTCAAGGACCACATTCATCGAGTGGGTTTACACCTTTCACTGTGAATGTATCAAGTGCTATATGGGATGGGAGGTCCCAGCACCAGTCATGCTGCTAGACATTCCACACTTTGCACAGCATTGGCACTCGCCGACAAGCATAGGGTGGAATACAAGATAAATCCGGAATGGAACAGCAGTGGCAACATCACCAGGCATTTGCCTCAGAACTCCCATCATCCTGTGCAGCCAGGGTGTCCTCTGAGACTGATGCGCGTGAATCCCATTGCCCAGTTTTGTCACAAGCCCTGTCCAGTCACAGCTGAGTCCATTAATCACTTAGAAAGAATCCAGCATTCTTCAGTCCATATAGCAGGATTAGGGATGATGCAAAAGCCACTGAAGTCAACCAGGAATTTCCCATTGAATTTTGTTGGCATGAAGTTTTGTTTGGTTAAGGCCTGATCCCATGGCTGTTCACATACAGAAGGTCCACAGAGCTTGTTGCCTTTTGCCCAAGTTCGAGTCCTCCTTTCTAACGCGTGTTAAGGGAGTGAAATGAGGAAGCTGACACAAGGATTTCCTGTGCCCTCTTCTTATGTTTGAGGAACCACGTAGAAGGAAGCCAGATATTAGCAAGGATCTCTACGGCCATCACTTGGTGAAAATGAGGAGAAAGGCAGGCGAGGAAGTTGTGTCATATGAAAGATGGAGTTTGAAAACAATGAAATGGGACTAACTCTCAGCAGATGTTTTGTAAGTTTGCTTCAAAGAGATGTTTAAAGTTGTTAGAGGAGTGCTTTCTTCAAAAACTATTCCAGTGAAGAAACCTTGAAAAGCCACTGGGCGCTCATTAAGCGAGGCCAATGACGCACTGCCACTGCATATTTTAATTTTAATACTTCGGCTGTTGACTTCACAGGAAAGAAGAGACCAATTTTGCAAAGATTTTGGTGGGTCTTAGATTTTTTGCAGAGTGAGGGATGGAGACGTCTTAGACCTAGGGTTTGTGATTTGGAGAGTGGTTGATGTGAAACGATTGCTGAGGGCTGCCTTGGACCAATGCCACTTCTCTAGTTGCAACTAGGTGGCCTTGCAGCAATGACAAGACAGGAAAGGACATCCCTAACAAAAGGCTAGTAAATATGTTAGGATGAAATTACAAAGCAGACAATTCATATAGCAGGGAGTAACTGATGACTTATAAATCACCCTCCATCAACCTGGTTCCTGTTGTTCAGACCCGGAACAATTTGCGTCCGTGAGGGCAGGTTAGAAGCAGGGAAATAAAAACCCATCAACAATCCAGGTAAGTTCTGAGATCTGCAAATACAACGCCATGTTGATTTTCGCAGCAAGGCTAGTATTTTATGCTGTTCTTTTACTGCCCAGCTCTAACAATGTAAAAAAAAAAGAAAAAAAAAAGAGAGAACTTAATTAGGTATCATTCCAATTTAATTCCCCGCTCCATCAATCGTCTCCCAACTAATTCACCTAAAATACGATGAATGACTCTAAATCTCATTGCAAGCTTCGCACTTGAAAAATTCTTCATATTTATGTTAATTTTAGTTTTGAAATGTATAAAAAAAAGTTATTAGACTGCTTGTCTGTAGGTATGACCAAGTCCCCACATCATATTACCATCAAGTTTAATGATGACACATAAATACTCTGTTTGAAAGAGAAAATTTAATTCCAGTCACCTTATGTTAAATGGTAAGCACAAAAAGGGTCAAGTTCGCGAAGTAGGCTTCCAGCTGATTTCCAGCTACTCTAGTGTCAGAGTTCAACTGGTCAATCAAACAGTGTTTATGGCTACTTGGTTTTGCGCAGCATTAATAATTGTAAAGTGTATCCATGAGTCCTGCTGACAAATTAGTGTTCATTTTAATGTTGAAATTGCTTTTGTGTAAAAGCTGGTCAAAATTCTGCCACTGAAACCATTTTTTCCCAGTTTAAAATGACTTTTCAACTAAATGTAAATGTTGTTGAAAATACTTTTGTGATGAAATACAATCAGCCAGTTTTCCAAACAATGGGTTACTCGAATGAGATAATCGTTATGTTTGCATGTACCATAACAACTTTTTTTGAGCATTTATGTGCTCAGATGCAAAGGTAAAGAATATGGTATCCTTGGTTGAAAAATGGGATTTCTGAATGTGTTTAACAATGCAGTAGGAAAATATAGAATGAGTATCATGGAAGGGCTGATTACAAAGGCATAGTTAAGGTTAAATATTTCACTTAATTTAAAGTCTGTGAGATTCACAATGGGGAAGAAGAGAATGAATCAGCTTTCGTGTTTCCACTCTAATTATGTTGGAGTATATACTGTTCATGGCAATATGCAACTCAAGCAATTTCTCTAGTATCCTTGACTTAGCATAGTGCTCATTTTCATTTTTTTTGGACAAAGTCTATCACTTCAGTCAATGCATCTTGACATTTATATCATCACTAGTTCAATAGCATTATTGTTTCCTCTCCTTCTTTGTGTCATGGCAGGTGGATAGCGATATTCAATTTACCCATTATTTATACTGAGTCCATGGAGGCCCACACAGAATGTGACTGAATTCATCTTTGGACTTTGCCACAAATACGATGTTACAACCCTGTGTGTTTTGTGTTCTTTGTAGCTCCTCTATATCGCTACTGTGCTGGGAAACTTAATTAATTATTGTCCCACTCGAAAAGAACAGCCAGTATCTGTAGTCTCCCATGTATTTTCTTCTCAGCTACCTGTCCTTTGGTAGACAATGTGCTTTTCCTCTGTCACAACCAAAACTGACTGGCGGGACCTCTTGTGAGAGGAAACCATCTCCTTTGATGGCTGGCATTGGCCATTTCGGGAGCAGGACCCTGGGGGAGGTGGACCCGGAGCAACGGGAGGACCTACAACCTCCAGGGGAACAATTGAAAGAGCCTAGACAACAAAGCCAAGATAGCAAACCAGAGGGAATGGCTGGGAAGCCCAGGAAGCTTCCAGGGCCGGACTCCCTGGGGGAGGACACCCGGGGGGAGATTAAAGATACCCCCTACGGGGAGGCCCCACAGCACTGAGGTGAAGGGCTGGGCCCGGAAGCGGGGGGCCAACTCGGGGCAAGGAGCTCGGAGCCAACAACTCCAGGGACTTGGGATGAGGAGCCTCTGGAGCCTCTGGAGCGGCCAGCCCAGTCATGTGAATGGTGTGAAGACTTCTGGGTGAGCGTGGACCGGTGGGGTGCCCTACCCCCTTACCCAATGTGCCTTTTGTGGGTGGGGTGTGCTGAAGCCCCAGAGGGTTGGTTCCGGGGGCCCCTCCATAGGGCAGGCGGCCCCACCGCATAGTAATATCCCGGGCCGAGGGAAGAGAGGACGAGGGCGACCAGGCCTGGCACCGGCTTAAGGGGGGAGGTATATAGCAGGGTGCTGCTGTAGAGGCACCTAATTAGCCCCTGCTCAGCCAGCCCCAATCAGCTAAAATGGATTGGGGCTGGGGATAAGCCTGGTGCCTGGCCTCTGGACGGGCTGCACCTGTGGGCCTGCAGGCCCACAGGCCATAAAGGCTGGCTGGCAGCCAGAGGAAGGGGGGGAAAGAACAGCCAGAGGCAGGGCAGTCTGGGGTAGACACCTTGTGAAGGAGGAGGAGGAGGAACATGAGGAGGAGGAGGAGTGAAAGACCCATAAACTGTAAATAGAAGCACTGGTGGTGGGAACTGTGTAAGAATAAAGCCACGGGTGTTGCATACAGAAGGCTCAAAGTGCTTTATTAAGATAGCAGCGAGCTGCAGCAAAGGGGGCCGAGGAAGGTGCCTGGTTACAGTAACTTAGTAACTTTTGAAGTAAGATTCGGATCTAATAACTTTTTTTTTATAATCTTCTTCTTATCTCAGATAAACACCAACACAGGGATACAATGGTAAGATCCAGAGATACTTAGCGTAGGTCCAGTGGGCATAATTAAAACTTCTTTGGAAAACAAAAGTTCTGTAATGATGCAAGTTGCAAACTAAATTATACTGTTACACACACTTAATTACTTAGCTACAAAGTGAGAATATGCCATGCACAATAAGAGTTAGAAGAGTCTCCAGATGCTGAAGTAAACTTGACAAATTTTGGCTCTGCGTGGTCCCTTTACTTGTTCTAGTGCCTCAAGTAAGCGCTGGGAAAGATCCCGCTATATTGTGAGGACTTTCCTGGGGCTTCTGCACTACGCCGGTGAAGTGGCTAGCTTGAAAGAATCTGAGTTCTTCGCTCCCACTTCCTTTACCCAGAGGCCTCCCTTACTTCCAGGGCTCCCCTTCCACTCCCCTACTGTCTGGCAGAGTCATCGTAACTCCAACAAGGCTGGGCTCAGGATTCCTGGGGGCTCGACCCCCAACCCTGCCTGCGGTCACCCAGGACAGGACTAATTGTCCCGCACTCGGGGTGACTCTCTTCGCACTGCGCACCTCCCTGACCACTGATCACATTCATACAATTGGAAGCAAATACAAGTTATTTCATTAACAATTAATTTTAAAAAAAGAATAAGGAAAATGGGAAATGTTTTAAGGAAAACACATCACCCTGCTCTGTGGCAGAGAACATTTACAAAACAGTCACTCTGGAATGTACCGGGCACTTCACAGTCTTGTTTCCTTGTAGGTCCCGGCTCCTTCTCAGGCCCTGGCTGTGCTGCAGGACGCTGTGGTCGAACACTTGCTCTGGTGGTGCCACACACTCTCAGGCTCTGGGTGCAGGACCTTCTCCCCACTGGCACCCGCCACTCGTGTCAGGGTTACCATCCCCCCCAAGTTGGCCAGCAGAGCCCCTTTGGCTGAGGATCTCCTGTGCTGGGCCCACTGCCAGGGGTCCCCCTCGCTCTCTCCACCTGCTCACCGCACCCGGCTCCGGACTGCTCCAGCCCCACTCCAGCTCCACACTGCCCTCAGCACGGCTGCTGCTGCTGCTCTGCCTTCAGCTCTTTGGGCTGCTTCTCTGGCCTCCCTGCCTCCAGTTGCTACAACTCTGCTCCCAGGGCAAAGTCTGCTCTGCAGGCTCTATGACTTGCTCTCAGCTCTCACCTGCTTCCTGGGCTGCTTTGTCTGGCCCCTCTGGCTCTGGTTGCTGCAGCTCCCCTCCCAGGGCAGGTCTTGCTCTCTCTGGGCTGTGCTCTGGCTTTTTGGGCTGAGCTCTGCTCCCAGCAGCTTAGCTTGGGCCCCTGCTCTCGTCTACCTTTGGCTCCACTCCGTCTGACCCAGGCAATTTCAGCTCACGAGGAGGATGACCCACCCTGCCCTTCTGTCTCTTTGATTAGCCTGCCCGCCCTGTCAATCAGACTGAACCTGCAGCATTGCCCTCTCTCCTTTGTTCCTGGGGACTGTCAGTCTCAGGGTTCCTGATTTGCCATCGATCTCTCCCTTTAGTGCTGGGAGCTAGCAACCAAACACCCACTGATGTTAGTAAGGGATAACAGTCCCTACACTCACACTTAAAAATTAGATGTTTTACCCAAGATGCTGCTAATTTGAGGTCTTTCTATCGCAAACGGATTCATATCTGGTTCATTCCATTGACACCTTTCTATATAAGAAGACATTGCAGAACTCCTGTGTCAAAGTCTCAGTTGTCTCCTAAGCTCAGGAAGAGGGATCTTGAGAAGTGTAGACTGGAGACTTAGCCCTCTAGAAAGTGGGTGGGTTAGGAACAGCCATCGCTTCTAAGTAGAGCTCTGTATAATAGATTTTTCATTTCACTGGAATTCCAAGATAAATTGTGGGGAGAGGAAACTGTTTTGGGTGAACCAAAAGGAAAATTTTGGTAAATTCAAGTATAAAAATAATTCCTTTAAGGTCAAATGAAATATTTTGTTTGACCATAGATTTTAAGGTTGGACAGGCACCTCAAAGAGATCATCTAGTCAACTCCATGCTCAAAGCAGACCAATCCCCAAATGGCCCCTCAAGATGAACTCATAAACCTGGGTTTCAGCAGGCCAATGCTCAACTACACTGCTATTCTTTGATTTGGTTTTATGAATTTTTAATATTTTTTATATTTTCTTAAGATAAAAGTAAAGGAATGTTAAAACAAAACAGTTATTTGATACCCAAAACAATTGAAACGTTTTAGAAATCAAAACAATATTTATATCTACTGAAATTTTTAAAAAACTTTCCCTCCCCCTTACCAAAAACAATTCAGTGAAATCAACACTAAGTATTTCAGTTACGCAAATCTGCATATTTATTGCGTAAAAAGTATTTCAGATTTTAAAAAAGTCAGCTCACTCCAGTCCTAAGCAATCCTAATAAGAGATTTAACAATACGCCGAATTCTTTCTCGTGCTTCCTGCTAAAGTTAAGGCCTCATCATTAACAGTCAAGGACCCATGGGAAGAATGATTTAGGCAAGCTTTTGCAGCAGCAGACACTTCATAGCCAAAAAAGCAGTGAGTGGCATCTGGGGAAGCGCATGCCAAAATCGGTCCTGCACATTTCGTCCACAGATGCTGCCTTATCATGCACATCCATGAAGCTGGGCCTACAGTCTAGAGTGAGAAGTCTAGCACCCACCAGTGGGGCTGATGATTCTTACTGTGAAAGCGATGATAGGTTCCTATGATTCACTGGGACCGGATAAAGCACACAGATTTAGGAGGTGGCTGCCTTGTTTCATTTCTGCAATAGATGTTATGGGAGTGGGATAAATGAACACCAACCAACCTCACTTACCAATGACGGAACCAGCCCTGCATTGATCCTAATGACACAAAACCAACCAATCTGACATCTCTCTTCAGAGCAGGCACATGGCAAAGCCAAATTATTTCCTTTAAACAGTACTTCACTGGGAACTTAGACTCAGGTTTTCCTTAACAATCATTTGTCAAATGAACCTACATTCTCCTTTGACCTATCAATTGTATTTATAAGAATAAGATTTGGACAGTAGTTGGGCCCAAAATGATGTTTCATTTACTGGGTTGTTCACAATCTCTCGTCTTAACGATTCCGCTTCTATTTGTCTTTTGGGAGATGGAACACCTTAGCCTAAGAATCTCTCTCTTTTT
>NC_133772.1:3173066-3206993 GCF_003597395.2 Chelonoidis abingdonii
GGGGGGGATCACAGCCCCACTCCGCAAGGTAATAAACAAAATGTTTTTTTAAGTTACATCAGAGCAGGGAAGCTGCTAAACAACCAGTGGAGCCCATTGAATGATCAAAAATACAAAAGGATGCGCTTAAAGAGATAAAGTCATTGCGGGACGAACTAAAAGGTATTCTTTGCTTTCAGTCTTCATGGCTGAGGATGTTAGGGAGATTCCCAAACCTGAAGCAAACTTTTGTTAGGTGACAAATCTGAGGAACGTCACAGATGATAGTGCGCCACTAGAGGCAGGTTTTGGAATAATGTGATAAACTCAACATTTAACAAGTTGCGGGACCAGATTGGCATTCACCCAAGAGTTCTAAAGAACTCAAATGTGAGTTGCCACAACTTTTAACTAAGGTTTTGTAAACCTGTCCTTTAAAATGGCTTCGGTACCAATGACTGGAAGTTAGCTAATGTAACACCAATATTGTAAAAAGGGCTTTAGAGGGTGATCCGGCAATAATTGTCAGTACCGGGCAATATTAGTTCAAAACCAAGAGTTAAATAAAATTAGTCAGACAACATAGAAAAACATAAATGTTGAGCAATAGTCACATGGTTTCTGTATGGGAAATCATGTCTTATAATCTATTAGATTCTTTGAAGGGTTGTCAACAAACATGTGGACAAGGGGATTCCAGTGGACATAGTGTACTTAGATTTCCAGAAAGCCTTTGACAAGGCTCTCACCAAAGGCTCTTACATAAATTTAAACTGTCATGGGATAAAAGGGAAGGTCCTTTCATGGAGAGAACTGGTTAAAAGGACAGGGGAACAAAGGGTAGAATTAATGTAAATTGTCAGAATGGAGAGGGGTAAACTAGTGGTGATTCCAAGGGTCAGTTTCTAGGACAGCCATTCAATTATTCATAAATGATGTGGAGAAAGGGGGTAGACAGTGAGGTGCGCCAAGTTTGCAGATTGATGACTAAACTACTCAAGGGGATAGTTAAAAGACCAAAGCAGATTGTGAAGAAACTTCAAAAGATCTCACAAAACTAAGTGATTGGCAACAAAATTGCAAAATGAAATTTAATGTGGATAAATGAAGTAATGCACATTGGAAAAAATAACCCCAGCATACATACCAATATGATGGGGGCATTTAGCTACAATGAGTCAGGAAAAAGATCTTTGGCGTCATCGTTGGATAGTTCTCTGAAGATGTCACGCAGTTGCGCAGAGGTTGGATCAAAAACCAAAAACAGTGATGTTATGAATCATTAAAAGGGGATAGAGAATAATACAGAGGAATATTTTATTGCCCTTATATAACCCATGGTACCCCACCCTTGAATACTGTGTACAGATTGTGGTCTCCTCACCTCAGAAAAAGAATATCTCTAACACTAGAAAATGTTCAGAAAAGGGCAACTAATGTTTGTTGGGAGGTCCCATATGAGGAAGATTAAAGAGCTAGGCCTCTTCAGCTTGAAAAGAGGAGACTAAGGGGGATATGATAGAGGAATATAAAATCCATGAGTGATTGTTAGAGAAAGTGGATAAGGAAAGTTATTTACTATTCCCTAATACAAGAACTAGGGGTTCACCAAATGAAATAATAGGTAGCAGGTTTAAAACAAATAAAGCAAGTTCTTCTTTCACACAGCACACGGTCAACTTGGGTGGAACTCCTTGCCCATGAGGAGGTTGTAAAGGCTGGGACTATAGAATGTTTAAAAGGAACGGATAATTTTGAGTGTAAGTCCATAAATGGCTATTTATCCAGAAGGGTAAAGAATGGGTGTCCCTAGCTCTTCATCAGAGGATGGAAAGGATGCAAGGAGAGAATCACTTGATCATTTTGCCTGTTAGCTTCCATCCCTCTGGGCACTGCATGGCCCACTGTCGTAGGCAGATTACTGGGCTAGATGGACTTTGGTCTGACCCGGTACGGCCGTTCTTATGTCTTATGTTAAGCCGACAGTTATGGCGAGTTGGCATCAGAAAGATGTGGGAAAAGGTATCTGACTCTCTTCTAGAAGTGTATGAGGACAAGGTACCTATTTGAACCCGACTAAAGGAGTTCTTTAGAGAGAAAGCAGGAGCCGGTGAAACTGTCCGGGCTACGCATGTGACCTCCAGGATAGAAGGAGTAAGATGGAGCGGCGAAACCCTCAACGAAGTTCCAGACCCAGATACAGTTCTGAAAGAGCAGATTGGTGCTCCGGGTCTCTGTTGATGTACTCCCTTCGACAGTGAAATGAAACGGAGGTTTAAAGAAGAGCCCGTAAGAATTGCCATGAACTCATGCAGGCTTGCCATTATGGGCAGAAGAAGAGGAAGTTCCTGTGGTGGAGACAAGGTCCAAGCCTAACTCCTGTACATGAATGAGGCCTAGTTGAATGCAGCTGCTGGGGAAAGCCCTGCCCAAACAGAGCTAACGTTTGGAAAGCAAGTGAAGCTGTCCAAAAACTGGTTTAGTTCCAGCAGGGGGAGATTGCTTGAAATTGATGAGCGAAGTTGATAAAAGAAAAAAATCCATTAGTATGCCAAACGTATCCAAAGCACCGCGAACCTGGAAGAGCCCCACTGAAAGGACAAGCTGGAAGATACGTTGCTACACTTGTGAAAGGCCCAGGACATATTAACCAAGAATGTTCACTGAGAAGGGAGAGCAGGTCCCAGGCACTCGAAACCAGTGGGCACCAGATAGCCGAGTGGTCCATCTTAGAGTAGAAGCAGGAGTGCGCAGAGGATTCCTAGGCCTGCCCTTGATGGACATCCCTCTTCAACAGTTTGAGAGGAACTTGGCCAGTGTCAGCACATCTAGCGACTTCTGTTAAGCGACCATTTGGAGGACTGACTAACGCTGAAGTATGTATTAGCAGGGGCGAAGACCGATGGTTTGTTAGATACTGTGTCAGAAGTCACCACCATTTAGTGAGTCGCATTTCAAAAATATTAGAAGTACAAGGACCTGACCATGCACAGCACAGGTTTGTATGGTCTACAGCTGTTATGATGGCAAATTCCCAGTTGGTCGGGGTGCCGAAGCGAACATAGAGTATATGGCCCAAAAACACCGCCAGGGAAAATGCATCTTTCATCCTGAAAGACAAAGGCCTTCCAAAAGGGAGCCATATGGGAGAGAAGGGATTCCAGGGGAATGCTAGGATATGAACATCATTAGGTGAGCTAAAGGAGCTACGTTACCAGGAGAAGAACCAGGAGGCAATGAACTGTCACAACACTCTACGAATAATGCTGTGTCTGAGGGAGTGCTGGCTCGAGTGGAGACGGACAGATCATTGCCTGGGCCCCACAGGATATTAAAACTGTTTTAAAGAGAAAAAGGAAGACATTATTCTCCTTGGAAAGGGAGATCCTTGACGAACACAGCTGTTGTCCAGAAAATGAGGCTGCAGGTTGGATGAGGAGAAGGAAGGAACCGAGATTCCCTTTCTTCAGGAAAAAGATGGGTGGGAGATTGCCAGTTTCCATTTCAGTGGCACGCCGGGGCTGATCCTGCAACATGTGGTGGCATAGGGAGATGCCAGAGAGGCATCAAGAGGTCTTTTCTGGGGACGCGGTGACCAATTGTGATGACCAGGTCAAAAGTCACCATGAAGCTGAACGATAGCCTTGCAAGTTGCTCTCAGTACAACTAAATGACACCGCCCAAAAGTAGGGAAAGGACTTAGATTCACAATGTGCAGGGTCTCTGGTCTTGATCTGCGTGATTGGTTGTACGTTCGTAGCAGTTAGCGCCGGAACGTAATAAAATACAGGACCAAATGAAGCCAAATCTCCACACTGTGGATCACCCACAACATCCCCAAAATGGGCCAGTGACGCTTAAACAGCCTGAACAAAGAGTGGTCCAACGAGAGTAAGTACATAGGGACCAACTAAAGAGTTTGGACCATTAATCTGAACCAGGGCTCGTAGAAGGATAGTCAGCATTTCCGAGGAGACTGAAACCAATGAGTAAACCCAAACCCTAACGGAGAATGGCCAGACCCCCAAACTGACCCAGTATTACCCAAGGATAGGTGAAACAGAAAATATGTAATGAGCCAGTCTTAAGAAGTTCCCAGAGGGCCTATAAAAGTATACGTTCCTGTATAGACTTAGCGATAATTTATGTTATTGGTTCTTATGTAGTGTTTTCAATGGAATATTGTTTCTGTATACATTTGAAGAAGTAGAGTGGAGTGTTACTATGTTAAATGCGTCTTTTGATAATGTTAAATGGCGTTTTTTAATATAATTATGATGTGGATATATGTTGTTTTTTATGAGAGCGGATGTACTGGTGTGAATATTGTGGCTGTGGCAAATTTTAGCAAGGGGGAATGTAAGGGCGACTGTTATTCCCTTACTATACATATCAGTGGGGGTGTTTGTTGCTGAGCTCCAGCATAAAAGGGAAAAAGGATTGATGGCAAATTCAGGACCCTGAGACTGACAATCCCAGGAACAATGGCAAGGCCAATGCTCCAGGTCAGTCTGAGTGACAGGGCGTAGGCTAATCAAAGAGATAGAAGGCTCAGGTGGTCCGCTCCTCCGTGTGAGCTGAAATTGCTGGGTCAGACAGAGTGGGCCGAGCTAAGGTGCAAGGCAGGGAGCTAAGCGAGCTGCTGGGAGCAGGAGCTCAGCCCGTAAAGCCAGAGCACAGCCCAGAGAGAGGACCTGCCCTGGGAGGGAGCTGGCAACCAGAGGCCAGAGGGGTGTCAGACAAGCGCCCAGGAAGCAGGTGCAGCTGAGATGAGATCACAGAAAGAGCCTGCTAGGAAGACCTGCCCTGGGAAGCAATTGTGCAACTGGAGCCAGGGAGTCGAGAAGCAGCCCAAAGAGCTGAAGGCAGAGGCAGCAGCAGCAGCCGTGCTGAGGCAGTGTGGAGCTGGAGCTGGGGCTGGGCAGTCCGGAGCCGGGGTGCGGTGAGCAGGTGGGGAGAAGCTGAGGGGGACCCGGCAGGGGCCAGCACAGGAGACGCCTCAGCCCAAGAGGTGCTTCTGGCAGGGCACTGTTTGGTGGGGATGGTACACTGACAGAGTGAGGGTGACGTGGGGAGAAGGCCTGCCACCCAGAGCCTGAGGAGTGTGTGGCACTCGCCAGAGCCAAGTGTCCGACCACGCACGTCCCTGCAGCACAGCCAGGGACCTGAAGAAGGAGGCCTGGGACCTACAAGGAACAGACGTGAAGTGCCCTGACATATCGAAGGTGACTGTTTGAAAATGTTCTGTGCACAGGAGCAGGGTGAGTGTTTTACCTTAACTTTCCATTTTTCCCTTATGTTTCTTTTTAAATTAATTAATGAATAACTTGTATTTGCTTCAATTGATGATGTGATCAGTGGGGTCAGGAGTGCTTAGTACAAAGAGAGTAACCCGACGTGGGGACACCCTAGCCCTGTACTAGAATTCATAGAATTCATAGAATCAAAAGGTTGGAAGGGACCTCACGAGGTCATCTAATCCAAACCCCCTGCTAAAGGCAGACCATTTTTCCCTAAATAAATCCCAGCCAGGGTGCGGTCTAGGCCGGCTTTAAATAGCTCTAAAGATGGAGATATCTATCACCTCCTTAGTAACCCATTCCATACGTTCACACTCTCCTGGGTGAGGCAGGAGGAGGGTTGGGGTGAGCCCCCCAGGTGGGTCCAGCCTTGTTGGGGTACGATGAGGGGCGACTCTGTCCGGACAGGAGAGTGGGAGGGATCCCTCGATGAGGGCGGGACCTCTGGGTGAAGGGAAAGGTGGAAATGAGGACTCAAATACCTTTTGCTAGTTCCCCACTTCAGCTAGCAGTTAGTGCAGAAGCAGGAAAGTTCCCCAGCGATAGCGGGACCATTCCCCTGCTCTACATGTGGCCACAGAAACAAGGTAAAGGGACTAAAGACCAAATTTTAAATGTAAAGGTATTTAGATGTTGTTTTGCTCCGTATCACAAGGTCTGAGTGACTTAGATTGCTGAATCCCATTTTCAAAAGCCATTTAGACACTTAGAAGCCGAAATCTCAGTCTGACTTAGCTACACTGCCTTTTCAAAACTGACAGCTTCTAAGCAGCCTAAGTCCCTTAGCTCTTTTAATGCCGAGTGGAGAAATGGCTAAAGAACTGGGCTTAACTGTCAACACGCACCAAAAGTTTTCCTGAAAGATGTCTCCAAAGCAATATGGCGTAGCTGCCTCTTCAGTCTTGCTTCCAGTGGAAGCACCTTGAAATTCCTCTGGGAATGCATTACCCAACGCAATGACATGCTACCACTATATGATTCACTATAAATATTTCTGCTGTAACTTCACAGCTCGTTGGCTTTTAGCTCATGCTAAGTTGGCAGCAATAGGGCTTTGGATGGGATATTCCTTTAGGGATGCCACAAAGGGCACTCTGAGCCTTGTGTCTATTCATCAGGAAGGGCATCAGATTCCTTCACCCTCTCCACCATCTTGGATGTGAGGATAATGTGCTCACCTCTTCCATTTGATGCGGCCACTCTCTGGTGGCACAGAGCTAGCACACACAGACCCCCCACCAAGGAATGGGTCCTGGGGCCTACGAGCAGTATGGGGATGAGTGAAGGCTCGGTGCTGTTCTTTGCTCTGCTGAGACAGGTCAATTAGTGGACCCAGGAGCAAAGCATGGTAGGAATTGGCCTCCATGTGTTCTAGGTCATACACCTTGGAAGCCACAAACAGCAGCTTGGCAGGTACATGGATAATTTCCTTCCTTAGGTCCTCTCTCCCCTGACATTAAAGGGGCTTCAAGAGGCTTCCCCACCCCTCCATTGTTTCCATTCATGCCTGGGACAGTGGGAGTTTACTGAAGCCAGCTTGGGTCCCTACTTAGAGTTAGGAAGGGATTGGCAGGCTGCCAACGTTCCAAATTCAATACATAGAGAGAAGAGCCCGAGCGAACAGTGTGTGAACAACTCAGACGTGAAAATCACCCATCTGAACATTATCATGTACACTTAAGAGTTTCATATATGGTACCAAAGAAAATCAGTATTGCTTGTATGAATAATTTGCTTAGCAAAAAACGAGGACAAATTCTCAATGAATGCTATGTCAATGGGATAGTTTGAGTGTTTCAAATGGCTGCTTGTTCTGGCCATATCATTGCAATTGTGGTTTCATGACACAATGTTGTGTTGCCACAGGGAATAACTAACTCTTCTCTTATGGTGGACCAGTTTGTCTATGGCTGCCTAAGTAGAAGGGAGGGTATCAAGCCATAGTCTCTTCCCTCCCACCCCCACGTACAGATTTTGAAAAGCCATACAAAAACAAACAACATCTATATCTTTGATTCCATGGTCCCACTACTGTTTTTGTAGCAGTCTCCATCTGTGACACCCAACACACCAAGGATTTAAATGGGGATCTCTGGAGGTAAAGGCAGGAGTTGGTACAGCTTGAATCAAAGACCAACAGCTTCAGCACTTAGGCCCATAGAAAGGTCAGAGATACACATTCACTAGTGAGTTACACTTTCACTATGAATGATGCCAAGTGCCTATATGAGGTCCCAGCACCAGTCATGCTACTAGACTTCACGCACTTTCCACAGCAGTGGCACACCAACTAAGCATAGGGTGAAATACAAGATAACATGTTGGAATGGAAGCAGCCGTGGCCACATCACCAGGCATTTCCTCAGAACTCCCATCATCCTGTGCAGACAGGGTGTCTCTGAGAACTGATGCTGCAGTGAAATCCCATTGCCCCAGTCTTGTCACAAGCCCTGGTCCTGTCACAGCTGAGTCCCATTGTCAAGTAGAAGAGAAATCCAAGTATTAAGTGATTAAGGGGTGATGCAAAGCCACTGAAGTCAACCTGGCAATTTCCCATTGATTTTGTTGGGCATGAGTTCTCTTCAGTTAAGTCCTGATCCAATGGCTGTTCACATACAGCAGGTCCACAGAGCTTGTTGCCTTTTGCCCAAGTTCTCGAGGTCCACTTTCTAAGCATAGGGGTGAAATGAGGAAGTTGACACAGGATTTTCTGTGCCCTCTTCTTATGTAGGGGACACAAGTAGAAGGAACCAGATACTAGCAAGATCTCTAAGGCCATCACTTGGTGAAAATATGAGAAGGCAGGCGAGGGGGCATGTCATATTGAAAGATGGAGTTTGAAAACAATGAAAGGGATTAACTCTCAGCAGAGCTTTGAAAGTTTGCTTCAAAGAGATGTTTAAAGTTGTCTAGGGGAGTGCTTCTTCCAAACTATTTCCAGTGAAGAAGCCTTGAAAAGCCACTGGGAGCTCATTAACCAGGCAATGACACACTGCCAATGCATATTTATTTTAAATACTTCTGCTGTGACTTCACAGCAAAGAGAGAGACAATTTTTCCCAAAGATCTTGTTGGGTCTTACATTTTGCAGAGTGAGGGATGGAGACCGTCCTAGACCTGAGGCTTTGTGAGCTGGGAGAGTGGTTGATGTGAAAAGATTGCTGAGGGCTGCCTTGACCAAACCACTTCTCTAGTTTCCTACTTTGGCATTGACAGAATTGACAGACAGCAAAGGACATCCTAACACAGGGCTTGTAAAGATGTTAGGATGAAATGTACAAAGCAGAAAATTCAGATAGCAGGGAGTACCTGATGACCTTCTAAATCACCCTCATCAACTGCTTCCTGTTGTTCAGACCCGAACACCTTTACTATGGGAGCAGGTTAGAAGCAGGGAAAATAAAACCCATCACCATCCAGGTAAGTTATGAGATCTGCAAATACAACCCATGTGAGTTTTCCAGCAAGGCTGAGTGTTTTATGCTGTTCTTTTCCTGCTTAGCTCTACCAATGTAAAAAAACCCAAACAACTTATTAGGATTCATTCCAATCTAATTTCCTGCTCCATCAATCAGTATCCAACGAATTCACCTAAAATACGATGAATGTCTCTAAAATCTTCATTGCAAGCTTCCCTCTTGAAATGTATAAAAAAGGTTTATTAGATGTTAGTCTGTAAACAATGACCATCCCCACATCATTTTTAATCCATTGCTGCTTATGACCACACACAAGTACTTTTGTTTGAAGACAGAAAATTTAATTCCAGTCGCCTCACATCAAATGGTAACACACAAAGGGTCAAGTTCACTAGTAGGCTTCAGCTGATTTCCACCACTCTGGTGTCAGAGTTAACTGGTCAATCAAACAGTGTTTATGGCTACTTTGCGTTTTTGGAGCAGCATTAATAATCTAAAGTGTATCCATGAGTCCTGCTGATAAATTAGTGTTTCAATTCTAGTTGAAATTGCGTTTTGCATAAAGCTGGTGAAAATTCTCCCCTGAAACCATTTTTTTTCCAGTTAAAATGACTTTTCAACTAAATGTAAATGTTGTGAAATACTTTTGTGATGAAAATAATCAGAGCAGTTTTCAAACATTGGTTACTGAACGAGATAACTCAGTTTCATGTTTGCATGTACAAATAAAAACTTTTTTGAGCATTTATGTGCTCAGATGTGAAGGTAAGAGATATGGTTATCCTTGGTTGAAAAATGGGATTTCTGAAGGTGTTTAACAATGCAGTACGAATAAAATAGAATGAAGTATATGGAAGGCCTGATTACAACAAGCATAGTTAAGTAATATCATTCACTTACAGTTAAAGTCTTGTGAGTCACATATGGGGGAAGAATAGAATGAATCAGCTTCAGAGTTCCACTCTAATTATTTGGAGTATATATCGTTCATGGCAATATGCAACTCAAGCCATTTCCTCTAGTTCCTTGAGTTCATAGTGCTCATTTTCATTTTGGGACAAAGTCTACCACTTCAGTCAATGCATCTTGACATTATCTCATCACCGGTCAATATCGTTGATTGTTCCCCTTCCTTTTGTGTGTCATGGCAGGTGGATTAGCGATATTCCATTTACCCATTATTTAAAGTGAGTCCATGGAGCCCCACACAGAATGTGACTGAATTCATCCTTTTGGGACTTTGCCCAATGAGATGTTACAGCCTGTGTGTTTTGTGTTCTTTGTACTCCTCTATATCGCTACTGTGCTGGGAAACCTTCTAATTATTGTCACTGTAAAGAAACAGCCAGTATCTGAAGTCTCCCAGTGTTTCTTCCTCAGCTACCTGTCCTTTTAGACATGTGCCCTCTGTCACAGCCCCAAAACTGATTGCGGACCTCTTGTGGAGAGGAAAACCATCTCCTTTGATGGCTGCATAGCACAGCTGTTTGTGGTCCATTTCTTCGGGTGCACTGAAATCTTCCTCCTCACAGTGATGGCGTACGATCGTACATCGCGATCTGCAAACCCCTCCATACACAACCATCATGACGGGTGTGTTGTGGGCTCCTTGTGATGGCTCTTGGTGGTGGCTTTGTGCATTCCATAGTTCAGACTCTCCTGACCATCCAGTTACCCTTCTGTGGGCCCAACGAGATTGACCACTATTTCTGCGATGTGCACCCTTGCTGAAACTGGCCTGCACTGACACTTATCTTGTTGGTCATGGTCATTGCAATAGCTGGATGATTTCCCTGACCTGTTTGTTGTGCTGGTGTGTCCTATGTCATCATCTTGTCTCCTTGAGAACTGGTCCTCGGAAGGTCGTCGCAAAGCTCTTTCCACCTGTGTGCCTCCATATGCTTTAGTGATTATATTTTTTGGGCCTTATCTTCATGTATTTAAGACCTTCCACCACCTTCTCAGAGGATAAGATGGTCAGCGTTTTCACACCATTATCACCCTCTGGAATCCCTTGATCTATACCCTGCGCAATGAGGAGGTGAAAAATGCCATGAGAAAATATGGAGCAGAAAAGCGAGTTAGGGGTGAAAGAAAAAATGTGCTGTGTGGAATGATGGTAGTTCTGCAAGTAATGCTATTCATCAGAATGTTAGAGAAAGAGATTTTAATATCACAGGTGTTCAGTTTTTCTGTGAAAATCCCAATGTTTTCTGAATCCTGTATGTTAGCCTATAGGATTACCTGCTTACATATTACTATAAGAAAAGATTATATATAATATTATACTTATAGTTTAAGTATTTGTTATGTACTAGGTTTGTGATTTATAATAAGTAGTTTGGCTGTAATGCAAGAGACCTACAGCCATATCCCTATGTTAGCTAAGGCAAAGTTCATAGTCTATCTATAAGACCTTTTATCCAGAAAGCAAGTTGATCTACATCTTGTTACCTAAAGCTAGAGCTTTTATCTAGACCAATAGACATGAAGAATGGCATAGGGGGTTTCAATTGTACCCACAGACTTACAGTACAGCCACAGGGAAAGAACTGAAATGACTAAAAAAGAAATAATATAAGTGCGTAGGTACATGTATCAATACGCCATACATACTAGCCTATGGGTAAGCAAAGCCTAACATTTTGTGGGTGAGGAATGAATTTGGGCATAGAGGAAGGATTTTGGCACTTGTGTGCTCTCTAAAAGAGGTGACACACCTACTCTATTTCTACTCTATCTCTAGTCCTCTTCTCTTCTCTTCTATCTCTCTACTACGATTACTACTATTAGTGGCCTGTACTTGTTCTTAACTTTCTAAGTTTCAGGGGAACTAGCAGAGTATGGTTTCCCTAAATATTTTTTCCTCCTTTTTATTAGGCTTTCTGTTTAAGTTAGTCAAGTAAACTTGAAATTAGTTCTGATAGCTCTGAGCGTTAGTTTCTTCTAAGCACTGCATCTCTCACTGAAGAATTGAGAAACCCCAACTGTGAGGCTGGGCCTGTGTCTCTTATCACCAGGTTATCCAGGAAGTGTGAGAGTGTATTAACCAAAGCTCTGTAGCATATAACACTATATTACCATATGTATCTTTGGAATAGCAGCAATGCAATTGTAACTTTGAAACTCTGATTATTTTACCGTTTACTTCGTATTTCATTGATTTGAATAAAAAATTTTTACAGCTATATCTGTGAGCTTCCTTTCATATCCCCGAGGGTCCTTTATAAATTCTGTGGAGCCTGGTTCAGGACATAAACTTTTATCTTCTGATCAAACAGATTGGTGAGCCTAAGACCCATACTAAATAATATTAATTACCAATTATTAATTATAATATTAATGAAAATAAAATAGAACTAAATCGACAGCTTACATTAATATTATTAGTACACCCTTAATCAGGCTATATCTTACCATTATACTTTGATGTGAACGCTTCCAACATTTAAGGGACAGTGAAAAGTGGGTTTTTCCAGTTCTTTGTTCAATTTTACACCTAATTTCAGTTAGATTATTTGTGGTCATTATTGTATTCCCAGTAGCACTGGAGCAGCATGACCCAGCCATAGCCCTGGACTCCGTCTCTGAAGTCGTAGGGTGCTAGTTTTGGTTCTGTTCCATTATGAATTAGGGTCAGTCACTTCCTTTCTCTGGATCTCTGCTTCCCTCCCACGTTTTGCCATTTTAGACAGTAATCTCTTCAGGGCAGGTACAGTCTTTTACTATGTTTGTACAGCACCAAACACATGGAGTCCCAGTTTCAGTTGAGGCCACTAGGCAATGCTGCAATACGATTAATAGCAATAATTTTGCATTATGTTCTCATGAACATGTAGGCATGTGCTTACTATGAGGATCTGTTAAATGCAATGTGCATGTTAAATGCAATGTAAATGGAATGTGTGTTCCATTCTGTGCATCCGAAGAAGTGAGCTGTAGCCCACAAAAGCTTGTGCTGAAATAAATTTGTTAGTCTGTAAGGTACCACAAGTACTCCTGTTCTTTTTGTGTATACAAACTGACATGGCTGCTACTCTGAGTCCTGGTGATGAGATGCTCAGATTCACCTCAATTAATTACATTGATGCTACTTGCCCTTCTAAACAAGTTACATTCAATGTGAGACATTAACACTCATTAAAATAGGGAAAGAAGAAGTTAAAAGTTACTTGGACAAGTTAGATGTCTTCAGGCCACCTGGACCTGATGAAATGCATTGTAGAATACTCAAGGAACTGGCTGAGGAGATATCTGAGCCTTTAGTTCTTATTTTTGAAAAGTCCTGGAAGACAAGAGAGATTCCAGAAGACTGGAAAAGAGCACATATAGTGCTTATCTCTAAAAAGGGAAATAAAGGCACCCCAGGCAATTACAGACCAGTCAGTTTCACTTGTGTACCAGGTAAGATAATGGAGCAAATAATTAGAGAATCAATATCTAGAAGATAATAAGGTGATAAGTGATAGCATGGATTTGTCAAGAAGAAATCATGTCAAACCAACCTGATAACCTCTTTGACAGGGTAACAAGCCTTGTAGAGAGGGGGAATGTGTTAGATGTGGTATATCTAGACTTTAGTAAGGCTTCTGATACAGTCTTGCATGACCTTCTAATTAAGAAGCTAGGCAAATACAATCTTGATGGAGCTACTATAAAGCGGATGCATAACTGTTTGGAAAACTGCTCCCACAGAGAAGTTATCAATGGTTCACAGTCATGGCGGAAGGGAAGAATGAGTGAGGTCCCGCAGGGATCAGTTCTGGGCACCGCTTTTTTTCAATGTCTTATCAACAATTTAGATAATGGCATTAGGAGAGTGTTACACTTGTATAAAGTTTATGCGTATGATACCAAGCTGCGTGGAATATGCTAAGTGCTTTGGTGAGGATAGGGATGAAAATTCAAAATGATCTGGCAGAAACTGGAGAAATTGTTCTGAAGTAAATAGGATGAATTCCAAACGACAACATGCAAAGCTGCCCTCCACTTAGGAAGCAATAATCATTTGAACACATACGGAATGGGAAATGATGCCCTAGAAGGCTAAGTACTGCAGAAAGCGGATCTGCGAGTTTGTCATAAACACGTGCGGTTAAGCGGTAATGTCTCTTTTACCGCTAAAGTGTTTAAGAAGCCCTCAGCTGAACCTGGCCTGACACCCTGACCAGAGGACCACTGGGGACAGCAGGCAAACAAGATACTGTGAAATCTTTTTGGAGCGCAGCATTGTTTCTGTGGTGCTTGTTTCTTCGTTGTATCGCTCTTGGACAAAGACGGGACCAGACGTACATCCAGGCCCTCTCCAAATCTTTCTGAATCAGTCTTTCATGTTTTCAAAATGTTAAGTTAAGCCAGGCAAGGTGGTATTCGTCTTTAAAGGTTTTTTCTTTCAATTGTGAATGCTTTTTCCTTTTGCTGGAAGGTTTTTGCCTCTGTTTGCGTGTAACTTTGGATATAAAGGCTAGGGCAGAGGTACCTCTAGTCTATATTGAATCATGAGTACCTGTAAAGAATTTATCCATCCCTGATATTATAACAGAAATAATTTACTTTTCTTTCTTAATTAAAACTTTCTTTCTTTAAGAACCTGATTGATTTTTTTCCTTGTTTTAACAACCCAAGGGGATTGGCGTCTGAACTCACCAGAGATTTAGGTGGAGAGGGAAAGAGCGCGAAGGTATCCCCTACTTTTTTTTAAGGACTCCAAGGAGTCTGCCGAATTGCTGAAGCCTCTCAAGGCCCCAACCAGGAGGGAAGCGGTATGGGAGCGCAAAGAAGGCGTTTGGATTTGCTGTTCCCCAGGAAAAGGTTTTTGAGAGGACAGGGAGTATGCCAGACACTGCCGAATTCTGGCCTCGGTGGCAGCGATCTTAAGCTAGCATTTAACCTTAGGAAGGCCAGCAAGTCCCCACATTGCAATAACGATGCTAAATGTGTGCCTAAGGAGTCGACGCAGACAAGGACCTGCGGGGTCATAGTGCGACCACAAGTTAAATATGAGTCAACGTGTAAAGCTTTTGCCAAAAAACAACAAATTCTTTCTGGAATGTATTAGCAGGAGTTATTGGAAGCAAGACCCAGAGTAATTCTGTCCGTTCTACTCTGCACTGATTAGGCCTCAGTTGGAGTACTGTGTCCAGTTCTGGGTGCCACATTTCAGGAAGGATGTGGCCAAATTGGATGAGAGTCCAGAGAAGAGCAACAAAAAATTGACAAAGTCTAAGAAAACATGAGCTATGAGGGAAGATTGAAGAACTGGGTTTGTTTTAGTCTGGGAAAAGAGGAAGAGTGAGAGGGACATGAGAACAGTTTTCAGTACCTAAAAGGTTGTTAGAAGGAGGAGGGAGAAAATGGTTCTCAGTCTCTGAGATAGGAGAAGCAATGGGCTTAAATTGCAGCAAGGTGGTTTAGGTTGAATATTAGGAAAAAACTTTCCTAACTGTCAGGGTGTTTCGGCACTGGAATAATTTGCCTAGGCAGGTTGTTGGAATCTTCAATTGGAGATTTTAAGAGCAGGTTAGCAACATGTCAGGGATGTTAGAGTTGATGGTGCTGGGCCTGCCATGAGATGCAAGGGTACTGGACTGATGACCTCTCCAGGTCCCTTCCACTCTATGATTCTATGAAAATGTTGTTTTAATTTTATAATCTGACATAGATGTCCCATATGACATAACTTGACAATTATTGCACTACTTACTATGAAAAATAAAAAATGTAAAAATGAAAATAAATAGAAAACATTACAAACAAAAAGTTTTGAATTATTTTTCTGAAATTAAAATTTTCTGATTTCTTTTTTGGGAATTTGCACTGAAATAGATATGATTTCATAAAAAAATCATTCATTGATATGACATTGTGCGACAGAAAACTAACAAAAACCTGTTTGAATGCACATAAGTGTTTCTGTAACTCTGTGGCCTTGCTAAAATATGTCCAAATCCTTACAGAGCGCTTATGGAACAATGGCGCCTAAATGCTTGATCATATGTCAATGCAGCTGTGTTCCAGCATTGTCAGAAGAAATCTATTGCAAAAGATGAATCTCATATTTATTTTGCAATCCAGCAGGCTTCTGAAATCCTCGGAGGTGCAGGCCTTTCCATTAAGAATTTCCTTTTGTGTCATTACAGATAGGCTACAGCCACAAGTCTTCATTTATGGATTAATGCAGGACTGCGTTCCGCAGTTGGTAAGTGAGGTTTGTCGGGTTATTCCCACTCCCAATACATTTGCAGAATGAACAAGGGCAGCCACCGTCCAAAATTTCTGCTGCGCCTTTGTCCACTGGTCCCAGTGAAATCAGGGCGAACTTTTTTGCTGGCTGTTCACTGTAAGAACACAGCATCTCCGGTGCGTGCCTAGATTTCCCACTCCAGATGTAGGCCCAGAGCAGTTATGGTAATTGGCATGGAAGCAGCCATCTTTTGCTGCGGCCAAAAAAAAAAATTGTGGCAGGACACCTTTGGGCATGCACTTCCCCAGAGCCCTCACTGCTGGGACATTGCCGTTACGTCGTCTCCTTATGTCCTGCCAAAGCTTGCAGAATCATTTCCTGTCCATGTGATCCTTACTACTGTTATGATGAGGCCTGAACTTCTACTGCAATTGAGCCACATAGAACAGAACATGGGCCATATTGTTTTAAATCTCTTATTTAAAGTGATATGCTTAGCGTCTAGAGTGAGCCTTGCACTTTTTAAAACTGAAACTTTTTTCAGCCCAAAATGCTAAATTTAGGTAAACTGAAACCTAGACTTAGGTTTGATTTCACTGAATGTTTGGGTAATGGGAGAAAGAAAAAAAAAAACGGGAAAGTTTTTAAAAATTTCAGAAAAAATAAATATTTTGGTTTGATTTTCCTAAAAAAATTCTTTTTAGTTTTTTGGTTCAAATGACTTTTCGTTTAACATTTCCTTTTAGTTTTATTTTTAAAAAAATTAAAAAGAATTATATAAAAATTGCACAAAACCAATAGCAACATGTTTCATTAATGCCGTCCAACAAAATATTTCATCGTTTCACCAAAAGGATTTTTTCTAAACTTTTCAAGTTTTACTAAAATTCCTTTGGTTCAATCCCAAAATCAGTTCCTCTTCTCCACCATTTCTCTTTGGCAATTTCACAGTGAACTGAAAAATCTATTTACACATGGTACATGGCATAATTCCCAAATTTGAACCTAGGCGAGTTCCAAGGATGGGGTACCAGCTATGAGATCCCGCTAAGGCTTAATTACCAGCTTAGATTTTGACCTAGCGCTGCCACCACCCAAAAGTTAGTGCTTTTGGAGCACTCTGGTCCCCCCCCAAAACCTTCCCTGGGGATCCCAATACCAAATTGCCTTGAGTGTCACAACAAAGCGGGAATAAACCTATTCCCTTCCCCCTCCTTTCTTCGCTCCAGCTCTTTCCGCCTTTGGGACACGTAGCGAGATCACCGTGATTCAGACTCCTTGATATCACCACACAGAGAGAATGTTACGCTCCCCACTCTTCCTCCTCTTTTCCCTCAACCACAGAGGCAATAGAGATTTTCAAGCTCACGCTAAATTCTAAAACAAAGAGGAAACTTCACCTTTTCCCTGCTACGGGCCCACCAAATCCCATGGAATCTCTTCTCTTTCAACACGAACCAAACGTTTGCCTGAAAGATGGATCTAAAGCAATATGGCTTAGCTGCCTCTTCACTGTTGCTTCCAATGGAAGCACCTTGAAATGCCTCTGGAAATGCATTACTCAAGGCAATGACATGCTACCACTATATGATTCAATCTAAATATTTCTGCTGTAACTTCACAGCTCGTTGGCTTTTAGCTCATGCTAAGTTGGCAGCAATAGGGCTTTGGGTGGGATATTCCCTTAGGGATGCCACTAAGGGCACTCTGAACCTTGTGTCTATTCATCAGGAGAGGCATCAGATTCTTTCACCCTCCCAGCATCTTGGATGTGTGGATTCTGTACTCACTTCTTCCATTTGGTGAGGCCACTCTCTGGTGGCACAGAGCTGGCACACCCCACCCCCACCAAGGCATGGGTCCTGAGGCCTAGAAAGCAGTATGCTATGGGGATGAGTGAAGGCTCGGTGCTATTCTTTGCTCTGCTGAGACAGGTCAATGAGTGGACCCAGGAGCAAAGCATGGTGAGGAATTGGCCTCCATGTGTTCTAGGGCATACACCTTGGAAGCCACAAACAGCAACTCGGCAGGGACATGGATAATTTCCTTGCTTAGGTCCTCTGTCCTCTGACCTTAAAGGGGCTTCAAGAGGCTTCTGCAGCCCCTCTATTGTTTCCATTGAGGACTGGGACAGAGGGAGTTCACTGAAGCCAGCTGGGGTCCCTACTTAGAGTTAGGAAGGGATTGGTATAGGGTGCCAACCTTCCAAATTCAATACAGAGAGAGAAAAGTCTGAGTAAGCAGTTTGTGAACAACTCAGAAGTGAAAATTATCCATCTGAACATTGTCATGTATAGTTAAGAGTTTCAAATATGGTACCAAAGAAAATCAGTATTGCTTGTATGAATAATTTGCTTAGCAAAAACGGAGATAAATTCTCAATGAATGCTATGTCAATGAGATAGTTTGAATGTCTCAAATGGCTGCTTGATCTGACCATATCATTGCAATTGTGGTTTCATGACACAACGTTGTGATGCCACAGGAATAACTAACTCTTCTCCTATGATTGACCAGTTTGTCTATGGCTGCCTAAGTAGAAGTGAGAGTTTCAAGCCATAGTCTCTTCCCTCCCACCCCATGTATAGAGTTTGAAAAGCCATACAAAGTACAAACACTCTTCTATAGCCTTATTCCATGGTCCCACTACAGTTTTGGTAGCAGCCTCCATCTGTGACACACCAAGATTTAACTGGGGATCTCTGGAGGAAAAGGCAGGAGTTGGTACAGCTTGAATTAAAGAACAACAGCTTCAGGACTTAGACACATTGGAAGGTCAGAGACACACATTCACTAGTGGGTACACTTTCACTGTGAATGGTATCAAGTGCCTATATGGGATGGGAGGTCCCAGCACCAGTCATGCTGCTAGACTTCCCACACTTTGCACAGCATTGGCACCGCAGACTAAGCATAGGGTGGAATACAAGATAACATCCTGGAATGGAAGCAGCAGTGGCCACATCACCAGGCATTTCCTCAGAACTCCCATCATCCTGTGCAGCCAGGGTGTCCTCTGAGAACTGATGCTGCAGTGAAATCCCATTGCCCCAGTTTTGTCACAAGCCCTGGTCCAGTCACAGCTGAGTCCCATTATCACTTAGAAGAGAAATCCAAGCATTCTTCAGTCCCATATAGCAGTGATTAAGGGATGATGCAAAAGCCACTGAAGTCAACCAGGCAATTCCCATTGATTTTGTTGGGCATGAGTTTTGTTTGGTTAAGGCCTGATCCAATGGCTGTTCACATACAGAAGGTCCACAGAGCTTGTTGCCTTTTGCCCAAGTTCTCGAGGTCCTTTCTAAGCATAGGAGTGAAATGAGGGAAGCTGACACAGGATTTCTGTGCCCTCTTCTTATGTTGAGGACACAAGTAGAAGGAACCAGATATTAGCAAGATCTCTAAGGCCATCACTTGGTGAAAATAGGAGAAGGCAGGCGAGGAAGTGTGTCATATTGAAAGATGGAGTTTGAAAACAATGAATGGGACTAACTCTCAGCAGAGCTTTGAAAGTTTGCTTCAAAGAGATGTTTAAAGTTGTCTAGAGGAGTGCTTCTTCAAAACTATTTCCAGTGAAGAAACTTGAAAAGCCACTGGGCGCTCATTAACCGAGGCAATGACGCACTGCCACTGCATATTTATTTTAAATACTTCTGCTGTGACTTCACAGGAAAAGAGAGAGACAATTTTTGCAAAAGATTTTGTTGGGTCTTAGATTTTGCAGAGTGAGGGATGGAGACGGTCTTAGACCTGAGGGTTTGTGATTTGGGAGAGTGGTTGATGTGAAAAGATTGCTGAGGGCTGCCTTGACCAATCCACTTCTCTAGTTCACTAGGTTGGCCTGGCAGAATTGACAGACAGGAAAGGACACCCTAACAAAAAGGCTAGTAAATATGTTAGGATGAAATTTACAAAGCAGAAAATTCATATAGCAGGGAGTAACTGATGACCTTATAAATCACCCTCATCAACTGTTTCCTGTTGTTCAGACCGGAACAACTTTGCTCCGTGAGCAAGGTTAGAAGCAGGGAAATAAAACCCATCACCATCCAGGTAAGTTTGAGATCTGCAAATACAACCCATGTGAGTTTTCCAGCAAGGCTGAGTATTTTATGCTGTTCTTTTCCTGCCCAGCTCTAACCAAATGTAAAAAAAAAGAAAGAGAGAACTTATTAGGATTCATTCCAATTTAATTCCCCGCTCCATCAATCAGTCTCCAACTAATTCACCTAAAATACGATGAAATGACTCTAAAATCTTCATTGCAAGCTTCGCACTTGAAAAATCTTCATATTATTTTAATTTTAGTTTTGAAAAATGTAAAAAAAAGGTTTTATTAGATGCTTGTCTGTAAGTTATGACCATCCCCACATCATATTTACTCCATCCCAGTTTATGATGACACATAATACTCTTGTTTGACAAAGAGAAAATTTAATTCCAGTCACCTTATGTTAAATGGTAACACAAAAAGGGTCAAGTTCGCGAGTAGGCTTCAGCTGATTTCCACTACTTCTAGTGTCAGAGTTAACTGGTCAATCAACAGTGTTTATGGCTACTTTGTGTTTTTGGAGCAGCATTAATAATTTAAAGTGTATCCATGAGTCCTGCTGACAAATTAGTGTTTTCAATTTTAGTTGAAATTTGCGTTTGTGTAAAGCTGGTCAAAATTCTGCCCTGAAACCATTTTTTTCCCAGTTAAAATGACTTTTCAACTAAATGTAAATGTTGTGAAATACTTTTGTGATGAAAATAATCAGCCAGTTTTCAAACAATGGTTACTGAATGAGATAACTCGGTTTCATGTTTGCATGTACAAATAAAAACTTTTTTGAGCATTTATGTGCTCAGATGCAAAGGTAAAGATATGGTTATCCTTGGTTGAAAAAATGGGATTTCTGAATGTGTTTAACAATGCAGTAGGAATAATATAGAATGAGTATCATGGAAGGGCTGATTACAAAGCATAGTTAAGGTTAAATATTTCACTTACATTTAAAGTCTGTGAGATTCACAATGGGGGAAGAATAGAATGAATCAGCTTCAGTGTTTCCACTCTAATTATTTGGAGTATATACTGTTCATGGCAATATGCACTCAAGCCAATTTCCTCTAGTTCCTTGACTTACATAGTGCTCATTTTCATTTTTGGACAAAAGTCTATCACTTCAGTCAATGCATCTTGACATTTATATCATCACTAGTCAATATGCATTGATTGTTCCTCTCCTTCTTTTGTGTCATGGCAGGTGGATTAGCGATATTCCATTTACCCATTATTTATACTGAGTCCATGGAGCCCACACAGAATGTGACTGAATTCATCCTTTTGGGACTTTGCCACAATACGATGTTACAACCTGTGTGTTTTGTGTTCTTTGTACTCCTCTATATTCGCTACTGTGCTGGGAAACTTCTAATTATTGTCACTGTAAAGAACAGCCAGTATCTGTAGTCTCCCATGTATTTCTTCCTCAGCTACCTGTCTTTGTAGACATGTGCTTTTCCTCTGTCACAACCCCAAAACTGACTGCGGACCTCTTCGTGGAGAGGAAAACCATCTCCTTTTGATGGCTAGCACCATTTGGCCATTTCTTCGGGTGCACTGGAATCTTCCTCCTCACAGTGATGGCGTACGATCGTTACATCGCGATCTGCAAACCCCTCCATTACACAACCATCATGACCGGGTGTGTTTGCGGCTCCCTTGTGATGGCTTCGCTGGGTGGGTGGATTTGTGCATTCCATAGTTCAGACTCTCCTGACCATCCAGTTACCTTTCTGTGGGCCCAACGAGAATTGACCACTATTTTCTGCGATGTGCACCTTGCTGAAACTGGCCTGCACTGACACTTATCGTGTTGGTGTCATGGTCATTGCCAATAGTGGGATGATTTCCCTGACCTGTTTTGGTTGTGTGGCTGGTTGTGTCCTATGTCATCTACTTAGTCTCCTTGAGAACTCGCGTCCTCCGAAGGTCGTCGCAAAGCTCTTTCCACCTGTGCCTCCATATTGGCTGTAGTGATTATATTTTTTCGGGCCATGTATCTTCATGTATTTAACCTTCCACCACCTTCTCAGAGGATAAAATTGTCACAGTGTTCTATAACTTTATGACCCCTATTCTGAATCCCTTGATCTATACCCTGCGCAATGAGGAGGTGAAAAATGCCATGAGAAAATTATGGAGCAGAAAAGCGATGTTAGGGGTGAAATGATAAATGTGCTGTGTGGAATGATGGTAGTTCTGCCAAGTAATGCTATTCATCAGGAATTTTAGAGAAAAGAGATTTTAATATCACAGGTGTTCAGTTTTTCTGTGAAAATTCCCAATGATTTCTTCTGAATCCTTCTATGTGTAGCCTATAGGATTAACCTGCTTACAATTATATATATACTATAAGAAAAGATTAAATTTTATAATTACATAATTATATATAATATTTTCTTATACTTTAAGTATTTGGTTTATTGTGCTAGGTTTGTAGATTTATAATAAAGTAAGTTTGGCTGTAATGCAAGAGATCTACAGGCCATATCCCGTACGTTAAGCTAAGGCAAAGTTAGCATATCTATATTAAGACCTTTTGTCCAGAAAGCAAAGTTGATCTACATCTTTTTACCTAAATAGCTAAGAACTTTTGTTTAGACTAATAGACAATGGAAGAATGGCATAGGGGGTGGTTTCAATTTGTACCCACAGACTTAACAGGTAGACCACAGGAAAAGAGCTGAAATGACTAAAGAACTGAAATAATATAAGTGTATAGGTACATGTCATCAATACGCACATACATACTAGCCAATGGGGTAAGCAAACCCTAACATTTTGCGGGTGAGGAATGAAATTTGGGATTAAGAGGAAGAATTTCTGGCACTTGTGCACTCTAAAAGAGGTGACCCACCTCTCTAGAGTATCCTATTTCTACTCTATCTCTAGTCCTCTTCTTTCCCTTCTCTTCTCTTCTCTTCTCTCTCTCTACAACGACTACTGCTATTAGCAGGCTGTGCTTGTTTGTAACTTTCTAAGTTTCAGGGGAACTAGCAAAGTTTGGTTTCCCTAAACATTTATTCTTGCTTTGTTTCTTAGGTTTTCTGTTTCAGTTTAAGTTAGTCAAGTAAACCCTAAGTTAGTTCTGATTGCTCTGTCCATTAGTTTCTTCCAAGCACTGCACCTCTCACTGAAGAATTGAGAAATCCAAACCGTGAGGCTGGGCCTGTGTCTCTTATCACCAGGTTATCAAGGAAGGGTGTGAATATATTAACCAAAGCTTTGTAGCATGTAATACTATATTACCACATGTATTTTTGAATAGCAGTAATGCAATTGTAACTTTGTAACTCTGATTATTTTATCGTTTACTTCTATTTCATTGATTTTAAGTATAAAAGTCTTTACAGCTATATCTGTGAGCTTCCTTCATACCCCGAGGGTCCTTTGTAAAATCTGTGGAGCCTGATTTTGGGACAAGAAGTTTTATCTTCTGAGCAAATAGATTGGTGAGCCTAAGACCCATACTAATTCATATTAAAACCAATTATTAATTAATAATATTAATGAAATTAAATAGAATTAAATTGATAGCATACATTAATATTATTTGTACGCCTAAATCAGGCTGCATATTACCATTCTACTTTGATGTGAACGCTTCCAACATTTAAGATTCAGTGAAAAAGTGTAAATTTTCCAGTTCTTTGTGCAATTTTATACCTAATTTCAGTTTATTTTTGGTCATTATTGTAGTCCCAGTACCACTGGAGCAGTATGAGCCAGCGATAGCCCTGGACTCTGGCTCTGAAGTCATGGGTACTAGTCTTGGTTCTGTTCCATTATGAATTTGGGTCAGTGACTTCCTTCTCTGGACCTCTGCTTCCCTCCCATGTTTTGCCATTTTGGACTGTAATCTCTTCAGGGCTGGTACGGTCTTTTACTATGTTTGTGTACAGCACCAAGCACATGGAGTCCCAGTTTCAGTTGAGGCCACTAGGCAATGCTAGCAGTACGACTAATAGTAATTAATTTTCCATTATGTTCTCATGACATGTAGGCATGTGCTCACTATGAGGATCTGTTAAATGCAATGTAAATGTTAAATGCAATGTAAATGGAATGTGTGTGTCCTTTCTGTGCATCTGAAGAAATGAGCTGTAGCCCATGAAAGCTTATGCTGAAATAAATTTGTTAGTCTCTAAGGTGCCACAAGTACACCTTTTCTTTTGTGGATACAGACTAATACGGTTGCTTCTCTGAGTTCTGGTGATGAGATGCTCAGATTCACTTGTTTAATTATGGTGATGCTACTTGCCCTTCTAAGAAGCTACATTTACAATTTGAGACATTTACACTCATTAAATAGGGAAAGAAGAAGTTAAAAAGTTACTTGGAGAAGTTAGATGTCTTCAAGTCACCACGACCTGATGAAATGCATCCTAGAATACGCAGGAACTGACTGAGGAGATATTTGAGCCCTTAGTTATTATTTTGAAAAGTCCTGGAAGACAAGAGAGATTCCAGAAGACTGGAAAAGAGCACAGAGAGTGCTTATCGATGAAAAGGAAAATAAAGGAAACCCAGGCAATTACAGACCAGTCAGTTTCACTTGTGTACCAGCTAAGAGATGGAGCCAAATGAATTAGGGAATCAATATCTAGAAGATAATAAGGTGATAATGTGATAGTCAGCACGGATTTGTCAAGAAGAAATCATGTCAACCCAACCTGATAGCCTTTTTGACAGGGTAAGGATCCTTGTGGATAGAGGGAATGTGTTAGATGTGGTATATGTAGAGTTTTAGTAAGGCTTCTGATACAGTCTTGCATGACCTTCTAATTAAGACTCAAGGCAAATACAATGTAGATGGAGCTACTATAAAGTGGATGCATGAGAGGTTGGAAACTGCTCCCACAGAGGAGTTATCAATGGTTCACAGTCATGGTGGAAGGGAAGAATGAGTGTGTTCCACAGGAATCAGTTCTGGGACCATTTTTTTCAATGTCTTCATCAACCATTTAGATAATGACATAGAGAATACACTTATAAAGTTTGTGGACGATACCAAGCTGAGAGAGGTTGCAAGTGCTTTGAAGGATAGGATGAAAATTCAAAATGATCTGGAGAAACTGGAGAAATGTACTGAAGTAAATAGGATGAAATTCCATAAGGAGAAATGCAAAGTGCTCCACTTAGGAAGCAACAATCACTTGAACACATACAGAATGGGAAATGATTGCCTAGGAAGGAGTACTGCAGAAAGGGACCTGGGGTCATAGTGGACCACAAGTTAATTATGAGTCAACAGTGTAAAGCTTTTGCAAAAAACCAAACATTCTTCTGGAATGTATTAGCAGGAGTATAGAAGCAAAAAACGCCGGAAGTAATTCTTCTGTTCTACTCTGCACTGATTAGGCTCCATTGGATGGACAGTACTGTGTCCAGTTCTGGGTGCCGCATTTCAGGAACGATGTGGCCAAATTGGAAACAGTCCAGAGAGGAGCAACAAAAAATTATGAAAGGTTCTAGAAAACATGAGCTATGAGGGAAGATTGAAAGAATTGGGTTTGTTTAGTCTGGAAAAGAAAGAGTAAGAGGGGACATGAGAACAGTTTTCAAGTACCTAAAAGGTTGTTAGAAGGAGGAGGGAGAAAATTGATTCTCAGTCTCTGAAGATAGGAGAAGCAATGGGCCTAAATTGCAGCAAGGGCAGTTTAGTTTGAATATTAGGAAAACACTTCCTAACTTCAGGGTTGTTCGGCACTGGAATAAATTGCCTAGGCAGGTGGTGGAATCTCCATGATTGGAGATTTCTAAGACCAGGGTTAGCCATCACATGTCAGGGATGTTCTAGATGGTGCTGGCCTGCCATGAGCACAAGGGCTGGACCTGATGACCTCTCCAGGTCCCTTCCAGTCCTATGATTCTATGAAAATGTTGTCTATTTTATAATCTGACATGAGATGTCCCAATATGACATAACTTGACAATTATGCACTACTACTATGAAAATAATAAAAGAATGTAAAAATGAAAAATAAAGTAGAAAACATTTCAAAACAAAAAGTTTAATTATTTTTTCTGAAATTAAATTTTCTGATTTCTTTTTATGGGAATTTGCACTGAAGTAGATATTTTTCATAATAAAACCATTTAAATTGATATGACATTGTCAGACAGAAAAACTTAACAAGAAGCTTTTGAATGCACATAAGCACTTTTTTGTACTGTATGGGCTTGCTAAAATATACCAAATCATACAGAGAACTTATGAACAATGGACCAAATGCTTGATTCATAGTCAACTGCAGCTGTTTTCCGTCATTGTCAGAACAAATTATTGCAAAAGATGGAAGCTCCATAATTATTTTTACAATCCAGCAGAGCTTCAAAATCTGGATTAAGAATTTCCTTTGATTGTTGGTAACTTAGTAATTTTTGAAGTAGGACTTGGATCTAATGATAACTTTTTTTTTTTTATAATCTTGTTCTTATCCCAAATAAACATCAACACAGGGATACAATGGTAACATCCAAAGATACTTGGCGTAGATCCAGTGAGCATAATTAAAACTTCTTTGGAAAACAAAAAGTTCTGTAATGACACAAGTTGCAAACTAAATTATACTGCTACTCACACTTAATTACTGAGCTATTAAAGTGAGAATATGCCATGCACACTAAGAGTTAGAGAAGTCTCCAGATGCTGAAGTAAAGTTGGAAGAAAAGAATTGCAGACACTCGTTTGCTTCACTCACATTAGCCCAGCTCCTATGCCTGGTCTAATAAAACAAAAACATTGATTGATTGACTATATCTACAACCAAAGCAAGCACTTTGGATCACTCTGATCGATTTGAGTTTTCTCTTATTTGTTTTGTGTGGTGTTCAGCGTTTGGGTGACCACTGATATGTTAAGGAAAGTGTTTGGAAACCCCAAACTTTTCACAGATATTATTGCAAATTCTTCTGAAAATTGGTCCCAGAAAGAGCACTTTTCCACCTTTCATTATTCTCCAGATGAAAAAGTTTTCTGTTCATCCCTTCCAGTGGGAGTAGGAAGTATATCATATGGCTTAGGTGTCCTGTTTCCCAAAAGAACAAATAACAAAGACGGAATAGTTAAGAAGAGCAATTTGTGATCAACCCATAAATGAACATCATTTGGTCAACTACTCTCCAAATTTTATAACTACCAAATTCACATTCAAAGGAAATCAGGTTCATTTGACAAATATTGTTCAAACAAAAAGTGAGTCTAATTCCCCCAGTGAATAATGTTTTAAAGGCATAAGTTGCTTTGCCATTCGTGCATCTGCTCTGAGAGAGATGTCAGATTGTTGGTTTTGTGTCATTACAGATAGGCTAACATCATAAGTTCTCTCATTATGGATGAAGGCAGGACTGGTTCCGTCAGTTGGTAAGTGAGGTTGTGGGTGTTCATCCCCCACTCCCAATATATCTCTTGCAGAAATGAACAAAAGGAGTCACCACCTAAATCTGTGTCCTTTTATCCAGGTCCAGTGAATTCAATGGGAACCTTTCACTGGCTTTCACTGGAAGAACACAGCCCCACTGGTGGTGGTAGACTTCCCACTCCAGATGTAGGCCCAGAGTAGTCATGGAGTGACATGGAAGCAACATCCTGTGATAAATGTGACAGGACGCATGTGGGCATGCATTTTCCCAGAGCCCTCACTGAAGTTGATTTTGCTACAATGTCTCTGCTTTGCTGTCCAAAGCTTGTGCTGAATCACTCCTTTCCATGGTCCTTGCACTGTTATGATGAGGCCTGTAAACTTTACTGCATGAACACGTAGAACAGAAATTGACATATTGTTAAATCTGTTATTTAAGTGATTGCTCAGGACTGGGGACGGAGTGAGCTGACTTTTTAACCTGAAACTTTTTTACTAGTAAAATGCAGATTTAGGTAATCTGAAATACTTAGTGTTGATTTCAAACTGAATTGATTTGGTAAGGGTGGAAGGGAACTTTTTTAAAAATTTCAGAAAAAAATAATATATTTGTTTTGATTTTTCTAAAAAAATTTTTTAGTTTTTTTTGGTTCAAAATGACTTTTGGTTTTAACATTTCTTTACTTTTATTTAAAAAAATTAAAAAAATATTAAAAATTGCGCAAAACAAATTCAACATGCTTCATTAATTGTCAAACAAAATATTTCATTTGAGCTATAGGAATTTGTTTTTAAACTTTTCAATTTATCAAAATTTTCGTTTTTGGATCAAGCCAAAACAGGTCCTCTCCCCCACCATTTATCTTTGGAATTTCCAGTGAACTGAAAAATCTATTTACACGGCTCTATTAGAAGCGATGGCTTGTTCAACACACCCACCATTTCCTAGAGGGCTAAGTCTCCGATTGCTACACTTCTCCAGATCCCCGTTTTCCTGAGCTTTTAGGAGACATACTAGAAGAGACTTCTGACCACAGGAGTTCCTGCAACTGTCTTGTCTTATGTTGAAAGGCGGTCAACATGGACGATGAACCAGATATGAAATCACGTTATGCGATAGAAAGGCCTCAATCCAACAGTACAGTACAATCTGTTGGTAAAACATCTAATTGTAAGTGTGAAGTGTAAGGCGGACTTGTTATCCTCCTTACTAATCATTCCGTGGGAGACGACAAACTGTGTTTTTGGTTTAGCTAAGACTCCCCAAGCACCTATGAAGGAGAGGGATCGATTGGCAAATCAGGACTGAGACTCGACACGTTCGCCCAGGAACAAAAGCAGCGAATTGATTGGGTTCAATGACTGCAGGTTCAGTCTGATTGACAGGGTCAGGCACGTGGACTCAATCAAAGAACTGACCCGAAAGGCAAAGGGTCAAGAAGCGGGTCCTCGAGATCCTCCACGCAGTGTGAGCCTGGATAACTCTGCGCTGGGTCAGATGGAGTGGGCGCATTGCTACAGGTGAGAGGCTAGGGGGCCGCAAGACTCCTAAGCTCGCTGGAGATGCCAGAGCTGCAGCTCAAAAAGCCAGAGCCGAGCCCGAGAGAGAGACGACCTGCCCTGGGAGGGTGAGCTGAGCAACAGAGCGCACGAAGGGCCAGACAAAGCAGCCCCATTGCGAAGCAAGGTGAGGAGCTGAGAGCGAGTCACGCAGGGGCAGCCTGTGCGCCTGGAGAGCAGGACGTATCATAGATTAGCAACTGGGAATCCCGAGTTGTAGCAACTGGAAAAGCCAGAAGGATAGGCCAGGAGAGCAGCACTCAAAGAGCTGAAAGGCAGAGTTAGAGCAGTGCGAAGAGCAAGCCGTTGCTGATGCAGTTGTGGATGCTGGGGCTGGCTAGGCAGTACCGGAGCTGTCCAATGTCGCAGATTACTAAAAAGCAAAGAAAGAGATACGAGTGCCAGTGTGAGAGGCGAGAGCGAGGTGCGCGACCTTAGGAACTGCATCCTTGTGGGGGCAGTTGAGGCCCGCTAGCAGCAGGGGACGCCTCAGCCAACAGTGTGCTGTCTGCTGGCCAGAACTTTTGGCCGGGGGGCATTAGTGTGCTAACCCTGACAGTGAGTGAGATGACAAATTAGGTGCATGATCCACGTGGGGAGACAGGGGTCCTTGACCTCAACTTCCCTCAGAGCCTGTAGAGTGTTGTGGCAACGCCAGAGGCAAAGTGTCCGAGCCACATGCGTTCTCTGCAAGCACAGACAGGGCCTGAGAAGGAGCTGGAACCTACCATAGGAACGTACATACTGTGGAAAGTGCCCTTTTACATTCCAGAGCGACTGTTATGTAATGTTCTGTGGCCACAGAGAGCATAAGGCTGGGTTTGTCGATGATTATGTATTTGGCTGTCTAACCTTTTCCCATTTGCGTTCCCATTATTCTTTTTTTAAAAATTAATTGTTTAATGAAATTATCTTTGTATATTGCTTTTCAATTGTATAGAAGTGATCAGTGGGTCAGTGAGTTGCGCAGTGCAAAAGAGAGCACCCGGCAATGATGTGGGGACAAATCTAGGGTCTCCCTGTCTCTCGTGTGGGTGATGCTTAGAGCAGCAGACCAATGGGAGGCTCAAGCCCCCAGGAATCCTGGGCCACCTTGTTGTGGGGTTACCGATGAACTCTGCCAGACATGGGGGGTAGGGGAGTGGAAGGGGATCCTCGAGGGCAGGGAGGCCTCTGGGAATGTGTCTGGGTAAAGTGAAAAGTGAGAAATGACCTTACTCAGATTCTTTTTCACTGAGCCCACTTCACCAGGGTACATGCAGAAGCCAGGAAAGTTTTCGCCCACAATAAGCCGGGACCAGTTCCCCTGCCTTACATAGGGCACACGAACAACTAAAGGGACTAAAGACCAAACTTGTTAAAGGTATTTATGATGTTGTTCTGGCTCCATGATCACAAGGCCTGAGTGACTTAGAGTTGCTGAAGTCCCATTTTTCAAAACCAATTTAGACATTTAGTAAGCCCGTAGTCCAGTCTGACTTAGGACTGCTTAGAAAGCTGTCACCATTTGAAAAGGCAGTGTCAGCTAAGTCCCTTTGCTTCTTGTCAATGGCTGCCGTGGAGAAATGGCCTAAAAAATCTGGGGCATTAACTGTCAAACAGGCACCAAAAGTTTGCCTGAACAGATCGATCAAAGCAATATTTCGTAGCATGTTTCCTCTTCACGTGTTCTTCCAAATGGAAGCACCTTGAAATGCCTCTGGGAACGCATTACCCAAAGGCAATACATGCTACTACTATATGATTCACTCTATCTAAATATTTCTGCTGTAACTTCACAGCTCGTTGGCTTTTAGCTCATGCTAAGTTGGCAGCAATAGGGCTTTGGGTGGGATATTCCCTTAGGGATGCCACAAAGGGCACTCTGAGCCTTGTGTCTATTCATCAGGAAGGGCATCAGATTCCTTCACCCTCTCCACCATCTTGGATGTGAGGGTAATGTGCTCACCTCTTCCATCTGGTGTTGCCACTGTCTGGTGGCACAGAGCTAGCACACACAGACCCCCATCAAGGCATGGGTCCTGAGGCCTACGAGCAGTATGGGGATGAGTTAAGGCTCAGTGCTGTTCTTTGCTCTGCTGAGACAGGTCAATGAGTGGACCCAGGAGCAAAGCATGGTAGGAATTGGCCTCCATGTGCTCTAGGGCATACACCTTGGAAGCCACAAACAGCAGCTCGGCAGGTACATGGATAATTTCCTTGCTTAGGTCCTCTGTCCTCTGACCTTAAAGGGGCTTCAAGAGGCTTCCACAGCCCCTCCATTGTTTCCATTCATGACTGGGACAATGGGAGTTTACTGAAGCCATCTGGGGCCCCAACTTAGAGTTAGGAAGAGATTGGCAGGCTGCCAACCTTCCAAACTCAATACACAGAGAGAAGAGCCCGAGTGAACAGTGTGTGAACAACTCAGACGTGAAAATCACCCATCTGAACATTATCATGTACATTTAAGAGTTTCATATATGGTACCAAAGAAAATCAGTATTGCTTGTACGAATAATTTGCTTAGCAAAAACGGAGATAAATTCTCAATGAATGCTGTGTCAAAGGGATAGTTTGAGTGTTTCAAATGGCTGCTTGTTCTGGCCATATCATTGCAATTGTGGTTTCATGACACAATATTGTGTTGCCACAGGGAATAACTAACTCTTCTCTTATGGTGGACCAGTTTGTCTATGGCTGCCTAAGTAGAAGGGAGGGTATCAAGCCATATTCTCTTCCCTCCCATCCCCACGTACAGATTTTGAAAAGCCATACAAAAACAAACAACATCTATATCTTTGATTCCATGGTCCCAATACTTTTTTTGTAGCAGTCTCCATCTGTGACAGCCAACATACCAAAGATTTAACTGGGGATCTTTGGAAGTAAAGGCAGGAGTTGGTACAGCTTGAATTAAAAAACAACAGCTTCAGCACTTAGACACATTGGAAGGTCAGAGACACACATTCAGTAGTGAGTTACACTTTCACTGTGAATGATACCAAGTGCCTATATGAGGTGGGAGGTCCCAGCACCAGTGATGCTACTAGACTTCCCGCACTTTCCACAGCAGTGGCACCCCAAACTAAACATAGGGTGAAATACAAGATAACATGTTGGAATGGAAGCAGCCGTGGCCACATCACCTGGCATTTCCTCAGAACTCCCATCATCCTGTGCAGCCAGAGTGTCTCTGAGAACTGATGCTGCAGTGAAATCCCATTGCCCCAGTCTTGTCACAAGCCCTGGTCCTGTCACAGCTGAGTCCCATTATCAAGTAGAAGAGAAATCCAAGTATTAAGTGATTAAGGAGTGATTCAAAAGTCGGGTGATGCAAAAGCCACTAAGTCAACCTGGCAATTTTCCATTGATTTTGTTGGGTATGAGTTCTCTTTGGTTAAGGCCTGATCCAATGGCTGTTCACGCACAGCAGGTCCACAGAGCTTGTTGCCTTTTGCCCAAGTTCTCGGAGGTCCACTTTCTAAGCATAGGGGTGAAATGAGGAAGTTGACACAGGATTTCCTGTGCCCTCTTGATATGTAGGGGACACAAGTAGAAGGAACCAGATAATAGCAAGGTCTCTAAGGCCATCACTTGGTGAAAATATGAGAAGGCAGGCGAGGGGGCATGTCATATTGAAAGATGGAGTTTGAAAACAATGAAAGGGACTAACTCTCAGCAGAGCTTTGAAAGTTTGCTTCAAAGAGATGTTTAAAAGTTGCCTAGGGGAGTGCTTCTTCAAAACTATTTCCAGTGAAGAAGCCTTGAAAAGCCACTGGGAGCTCATTAACCAGGCAATGACGCACTGCCACTACATATTTATTTTAAATATTTTCTTGCTGTGACTTCACAGCAAAGAGAGAGACAATTTTTCCCAAAGATCTTGTTGGGTCTTAGATTTTGCAGAGTGAGGGATGGAGACGGTCTTAGACCTGAGGCTTTGTGAGTTGGGAGAGTGGTTGATGTGAAAAGATTGCTGGAGGGCTGCCTTGACCAAACCACTTCTCTAGTTTCCTACTTTGGCGTTGACAGAATTGACAGACAGCAAAGGACATCCTAACACAGGGCTTGTAAAGATGTTAGGATGAAATTTACAAAGCAGAAAATTCATATAGCAGGGAGTACCTGATGACCTTCTAAATCACCCTCATCAACTGCTTCTTATTGTTCAGACCTGAACACCTTTACGATGGGAGCAGGTTAGAAGCAAGGAAAATAAAACCCATCACCATGCAGGTAAGTTTTGAGATCTGCAAATACAACCCATGTGAGTTTTCCAGCAAGGCTGATTATTTTATGCTGTTCTTTTCCTGCTTAGCTCTACCAATGTAAAAAAAACCCAACTTATTAGGATTAATTCCAATCTAATTCCCCGCTCCATCAATCAGTCTCCAACTAATTCACCTAAAATATGATGAATGACTCTAAAATCTTCATTGCAAGCTTCCCTTTTGAAATGTATAAAAAAGGTTTATTAGATGCTAGTCTGTAAGCAATGACCATCCCCACATCATATTTAATCCATTCCTGCTTATGACCACACACAAATACTTTTGTTTGAAGACAGAAAATTTAATTCCAGTCACCTCCCATTAAATGGTTACACACAAAGGGTCAAGTTCGCTAGTAGGCTTCACCTGATTTCTGTCACTCTGGTGTCAACATTAACTGGATAATCAAACAGTGTTTATGGCTACTTTGCATTTTTGGAGCAGCATTAATAATCTAAGGTGAATCCGTGAGTCTTGCTGATAAATTAGTGTTTCAATTTTAGTTGAAATTGGGGGGTGTGTGTGTAAAGCTGGTCAAAATTCTCCTCTGAAACCGTATTTTTTCCAGTTAAAATGTCTTTTCAACTAAATGTAAATGTTATGAAATACTTTTGTGATGAAAATAATCACACGAGTTTTCAAACAATGGTTACTGAACGAGATAACTCATTTTCATGTTTGCATGTACAAATAAATACTTTTTTGAGCACTTGTGTGCTCAGATGCAAAGGTAAGAGATATGGTTATCCTTGTTGAAAAATGGGATTTCTGAAGGTGTTTAACAATGCAGTACGAATAATATAGAATGAGTATCATGGAAG
>NC_133772.1:3207093-3208321 GCF_003597395.2 Chelonoidis abingdonii
CAGAGAAGCAGCCCAAAGAGCTGAAGGCAGAGCAGCAGCAGCAGCCGTGCTGAGGCAGTGTGGAGCTGGAGCTGGGGCTGGAGCAGTCCGGAGCCGGGTGCGGTGAGCAGGTGGGGAGAGTGAGGGGGACCCTGGGCAGTGGGCCCAGCACAGGGAGACGCCTCAGCCAAGGGGCTCTGCAGGCCAGGTTTGGTGGGGGATGGTAACCCTGACAGAGTGGGGGTGCCAGTGGGGAGAAGGGTCCTGCCACCCAGAGCCTGAGAGAGTGTGTGGCCACCGCCAGAGCAAGTGTCCGACCCACAGCGTCCCTGCAGCACAGCCAGGGCCTGAGAAGGAGCCTGGGACCTACAAGGAACATGCTGTGAAGTGCCCTGACATTCGAGAGTGACTGTTTGTAAATGTTCTGTGCCACAGAGCAGGGTGATGTGTTTTCCTTTAACCTTTCCCATTTTTCCTTATTCATTTTTTAAAATTAATTGTTAATGAAATAACTTGTATTTGCTTTCAATTGTATGATGTGATCAGTGGGTCAGGGAGGTGCTCAGTACAAAGAGAGTACCCCGGAGTGGGGACACCCTAGTCCCTGTCCTGGGTGACCAGAGCAGGGTTGGGGGTTGAGCCCCCCAGGAATCCTGGACCCAGCCTTGTTGGGGTTACGAGGACTCTGCCAGACAGGAGAGTGGAATGGGATCCCTCGAGGGCAGAGAGGCCTCTGGGTAAAGGAAGTAGGAACAAGGACTCAGATCCTTTCGCTAGTCCACTTCAGCAGTGTTAGTGCAGAAGCCAGGAAAGTTCCCCAGAATAGCGGGACCATTCCCACGCTTACATAATTGGCCTCACGAACAGGATCCTATCCACAGGGTCCACCCCACTGGTTTACTGGTTGAGTTCTAGTAGCACTGTCCAGGCCTGGTTGAGCACTCTACCATGGCTGGAATTGAAGAACTGCGAACCCAGTTTGCTGAACTTCAGCGCAAATTATCACACCAAGTGGAGGCATTACAACAAACTAGAACTGAACAGAGAGAAGCCTTATCACTGGCCAAGGCAGTAATAGATCACAGACAGCAGAAGCTAAGAAACCTCCTACTATTTATGTCCCGCGGGAGCGGAAGGTCGCGGAGTTTGGTGGCTTCCCAACTAGATCAGGAGACATTACGGTAGAGGAGTGGGTCAAGTCTGTGAAGGCAGCTCTGCGTGTGCTAAGAGTACCTGAAGAAGATCATGT
>NC_133772.1:3208421-3223111 GCF_003597395.2 Chelonoidis abingdonii
TAACATCCAAAGATACTTAGCATAGGTCCAGTGGCCATAATTAAAACTTCATTGGAAAACAAAAGTTCTGTAATGACACAAGTTGCAAACTAAATTATACTGTTACACACTTTTAATTAGTGAGCTATAAAGTGAGAATATGCCATGCACACTAAGACTTAGAGAAGTCTCCAGAAGCTGAAGTAAAGTTGGAAGAAAAGAATTGCAGACACTGGTTTGCTTCACTCACATTAGCCCAGCTCCTATGCCTGGTCTAATAGTTAAAAAAAAGCAAAACAAAATGTTGATTGATGACTATATCTACAACCAAAGCAAGCACTTTGGGTCACTCTGATAGCTTGAGTTCTCATATTTGTTTTGTGTGGTTTCAGGATTTGGGTGACCACTGGCATGTTTAGGAAAGTCTTTGGAAACCCCAAACTTTTCAAAGAATTAATTGCAAATTTTTCTGAAAATTGGTTCCAGGAATAGCACTTTTCCACCTTTCATTATTCTCCAGATGAAAAAGTTTGCTGTTCATCTCTTCAAGTGGGGAGTAGGAAGTATATCATATGGCTTAGGTGTCCTGTCTTCCAAAAGAACAAATAGCAAAGACGGAATAGTTAAGATGAGAGATTTGTGAACAACCCATAAACGAACACCATATGGCCCAACTACTGTCCAAATTCTTATAAATATCAAATTCATTCAAAGGAAATCAGGTTCATTTGTCAAATGATTTGTTAAGGAAAACCTGAGTCTAATTCCCAGTGAATACTGTTTTAAAGGAATAATTTGGCTTTGCCAAGTGCCTGCTCTGAGAGAGATGTCAGATTGTTGGTTTTGTGTCATTACAGATAGGCTAACATCACAAGTCTCTCATTATGGATCAATGCAGGACTGGTTCAGTCAGTTGGTAAGTGAGGTTGTGGGTGTTTATCCCCACTCCCAATACATATCTTACACAAATGAACAAGGGCAGCCACCTCCAAAATCTTTGTGGCCATTGATCCAGGTCCCAGTGAAATCAATGGGAACCTTTCACTGGCTTTCACCGTAAGAACACAGCCCACTGTGGTGCTAGACTTCCCTACTTCAGCTGTAGGCCCAGAAGCCAGTCATGGGAGTGGCATGGAAGCAGCATCTTGTGATAAAATGTGGCAGGACGCATTTGGGCATGCATTTCCCCAGAGGCCCTCACTGCTTGATTTTGCTATAATGTCTCTGCTGCAAAGCTCACTGAATCACTCCTTCCATGGTCTTTGCACTTTTATGACTGAGGCCTGTAACTTTACTGCATGAGCATTGCAGAATAGAATCGATCGACTATAATTGTTAAAATCTCTTATTTAAACGTGATTGCCTTAGGACTAGAGTGAGCTGACTTTTTTTGAAATGAAACTTTTTTACCAGCAAAATGCGGATTTAGTATAAAACTGAATTACTTAGTGTTTTGATTTCACTGAATTGTTTTTTTAACGGTAGAAGGGAAACTTTTTTAAATATCTAAGAAAAAAATAAATATTTTGCTTTGATTTTTCTAAAAAATATCTTTTCAGGTTTTTTTGGTTCAAAGTGATGTTTTTTTTTTAACATTCTGTTACTTTTATTTTAAAAATATAAATTAAAAATGTGCACACAAAACCATATCAACATATTTCATTAATGGTCAAACAAAATATTTCATTTGACCCTAAAGGAATTTGTTTTTAAACTTTTCAAATTTATCCAAAATTTTTGTTTTGGATCAAGCCAAAACAGTTTCTCTCTCCCCACCATTTATCTTTGGAATTTCCAGTGAACTTTGAAAAATCTATATTAGACACGGGCTCTACTTAGAAGCGGTATGGCTGTTCCCACCTACCATTTCCGTAGAGGGCTAAGTCTCCATGGCTACAGCTTCTTCAAGAAGATTTCCTCTTCCTGAACATTTAGAAGACAACTGAAGACTTTGAACAGGAGTTCCTGTGTCTCTTGTGATGGAGAAAGAGGTTAATGGAATGGAACCTCAGATCTGAATCACGTGCTGCAACAGAAAGGCCTCAATCCTATAGTACAATCTGTTATGGTGTGAAAGAACACCTATTTGTAAAGTGTGAGGCATTACCAATAGAGCAACCCAAAGGGACAAAAGACCAAATTTTGGTAAAGATATTTAGATATTGTTTCTGCACCATATCACAAGGCCTGAGTGATTTTAGATTTGCTGACCCTATTTTCAAAAGCAATTTGGACACTTTAGAATTCCTAATGCCACAGTCTGACTGAGGCTGCTTAGAAGCTTTCAGTTTTGAAAAAGGCAGTGTGGCTAATGTCCCTTAGCTCCTGTAATGCCAATTGGAGAAATGCCTAAAAAACGGGGCTTAACTGTCAACACGCACCAAAGTTTGCCTGAAAGATGGATCCAAAGCAAAATGGGTATAGCCTTGCAAAGAAAGCACCTTGAAATGCCTCTGGGAACGCAATTACCCAAGGCAATGACATGTTCCCACTATATGATACAATCTAAAATATTTCTGCTGTAACTTCCCAGCTCGTTGGCTTTTAGCTCATGCTAATGTTGCAGCAATAGGGCTTTGGGTGGGTTATTCACTTAGGGATGCCACAAAGAGCACTCTGAGCCTTGTGTGTCTGTTCATCAGGCAGGGGGAATCAGATTCCTTCACCCTCCCCCACCATCTTGGATGTGTGGATTCTGTGCTCACTTCTTCCATTTGGTGCGGCCACTCTCTGTGGCACAGAAGCTAGGACACGCAGACCCCCACCAAGGCATGGGTCCTGAGGCCTAGAAGGCAGTATGGGGATGAGGTGAAGGGCTCGGTGCTGTTTCTTTGCTTCTGCTGAGGACAGGTCAGTGAGTGGACCCAGGAGCCAAAGCATGGTGAGGAATTGGCCTCCATGTGTTTCTAGGCATACACCTTGGAAGCCACAAACAGCAGCTCGGCAGGTACATGGATAATTTCTTGGCTTAGGTCCTCTGTCCTCTGACGCTTAAAGGGGCCTTCAAGAGGCTTCCACGGCCCCTCATTGTTTCCATTCATGACTGGGACAGTGGGAGTTTACTAAGCCATCCTGAGGTCCCTTACTGAGAGTTAGGAGGGGATTGGCAGGCCTCTAACCTTCCAAATTCAATACAGAGAGAGGAAGAGTCCGAGTAAACAGCTTGTGAACAACTAGAAGTGAAAATGATCCATCTTGAACAGTGTCATGTATACTTAAGAATTACAATATGATCAACGAAAATCAATATTGCTTTTTATAATTTCTTTAGCAAAAAGATCTTTACTATTATCTGATGAATCCTTCTTAAGTAGAAGGAATCAGATAATTAGTTAAGATCTCTAAGGCCCATTAACTTGGTGAAAGAATATGAGAAGACAGGCGAGGGGGCATGTCATATGTTGATAAGATGGAGTTTTGAAAACAATTGAAAGGGACTAACTTCTCAGCAGCAGCTTATGAAAGTGGCTTTGCTCTCACAAGACATGGTGTTAAGTTGTCTACACAACAGAGAAAGAGCAGACCATTTTCTCCAACGATCTTGTTGCCCGTCTTAGACTAGTTTTGGGCAGTCGGTGAGCCGGATGGAGACGGTCTTTCGATCTGAGCTCATTGTGCATTTGGGGGAGTGAGTTGATGTCAAAAGATTGCTGAGGAAGGGATTGGCAGTGGCTCTGCCAACCTGCCAAATTCGAATACCTCAGAGAGAGAAGAGTCTGAGTAAACAGCTTATGTGAACAACTCAGAGTTGAAAATACCCATCTGAACATTGTCATGTATTTACTAAGAGTTACAAGCTATGGTCAAAGAAAGTCAGTATTTGGCTTGTATGGAATAATTTGCTTAGCAAAACGGGGATTAAATCTCAGTGGCGCTAATGCTATGTCCCAAGTGGGATTAGTTTGCCGTGTTCCTCCAAATGGCTGCCTTGATCTGACCCTATCATCTGCAATTGTGGTTTTCATGACAACAACGTTGTGCTGGCCACAGGGAATAAACTAACTCCTTCGTTTATGCATGGACCAATTTGTCTTATGGCTGCATTAAGGAGAAGAGAGGGTTTCAAGCCAGGAATCTCTTTCCTCTCTACCCCCCATGTACAGATTTTGTTAAAGCCATTACAAAGCAGTTACTAATGGAGGGCTTCTTTAGCGTCCTTGATGACATGGTCCCACCTACTGTTTTAGTAGCAGCCTCCCTCTGTGGCACCCAACACCACCAAGGATTTAATGGGCGATCTCCGTGCATGTAAAGGCAGGAGATGGTTAGAGCTTGAATTTAAAGAACAACAGCTTCAGCAACTTAGTACACCTGGAAGGTCAGAGACACAATTCACTAGTGATTTACACTTTTCACTGCCGAATGTATCAAGTGAGCCTATATGAGTCTAGTGGTGACGGTCGCCTTCAGCACCAGCGTCATAGCTGCTCGACTTCCCACACTTTCCACCTGGACAGTCTGGCACCGCAGACTAAGCAGTAGGGGTGGAAATACAAGATAACCGATCTGGAATGGGAAGCAGCGCAGTGGCCACATCCTCACCAGGCATTTCCTCAGAACTCCCCATCATTACTTTGATGCATGCAGTGGTTGGTCTCTGAGAACTTGATTGGCTGCAGTGTGAAATCCCATTGCCCCAGTCTTTCACAAGCTCTGGGTTCCTTGTCAGAGCATGAGAAAACCATTTATTTCACGGTTTTTAGAAGAGAACATCTTCCAAGCATTCTGATTCCATGGTCCCATTTTTAGCAGTGATTAAGGGCTGATGCAAAAGCCACTGAAGTCAACCTGGGCAATTTCCCATTGATTTTTGTTGGGCATGAGTTCTGTTCGGGTTTAAGGGCCTGATCCAAGTGGCTGTTCACGCTGTACAGCATGTCCAGCAGAGCTTCTTAACCTTTTGGCCCAGTTTCTGGAGGTCCATTTCTAAGACATAGGATTGAAAATGAGTAAGTTGACACAGGATTTCCTGTGCCCCTTCTTTATGTAGGGGACACAATAGTAAGGAAGTCAGATAAATAGCAAGATCTCTAAAGCCATCACTTGGTGAAAATATGAAGAAACAGCCCAAGGGGGCACGTAAAATATTGGAAAACAGGCAAGACAGGAAGGGGGCACGTAATATGAAAACAGTGAAAGGGAACTAAACTCTTCAGCAGATGGCTTTGGAAAGTTTGCTTCAAATAGATGTTTAAAGTTGTCTAGGGAGTGCTTCTCCTTTAAACTATTTCCAGTGGAAGAAAATTTGAAATGCACTGGAACGCTAATTAACCAGGAATGACTGCAACTGCCACTACATATTTATTTTAAATATTTTGCTATTTGACTTCACAGCAAAGGACTTCACAGCATAGGATTTTAGAAGACTATGTGCGGTTGACTTCACAGCAAAAGAGAGAGACCAAAAGATCTTGTTGGGTCTTAGATTTTGCAGAGTGGGGGATTTAGACAGTCTTAGACCTGAGGCTTTGTGAGCTGCGAGAGTGGTTGATGTGGAAAGATTGCTGAAGGCTGCCTTGACCAAACCACTTCTCTAGTTTGCTACGTTGGCCTTGGCAGAATTGACAGACAGCAAAGGACATCCTAACACAGGGCTAGTAAAGATGTTAGGATGAAATTTACAAAGCAGAAAATTCATATAACAGGTTGTAAAAGATGATCTTGTATATCACCTTCATCAACTGCTTACTGTTGTTCAGACCAGAACACTTTTGCTCCGTGAGCAGGTTAGAAGCAGGGAAAATAAAACCCATCACCATCCAGGTAAGTTTTGAGATCTGCGAATACAACCCATGTGAGTTTTCCAGCAAGCCTGAGTATTTTATGCTTTTCTTTTCCTGCTTTGCTTTACCAATTTAAAAAAAAAAAGAAATAAAGAACTTATTAGGATTCATTCCAATATAATTCCCCACTTCATCAATCAATTTCCATCTAAGTCACCTAAAATACGATGAATGACTCTAAAATCTTCATTGCAAGCTTTCCCCTTGAAAAATCTTCATGTTATTTTAATTTTAGTTTTGAAATATATAAAAAAGGTTTATTAGATGCTAATCTGTAAGCTGTGACCATCCCCACATCATATTTAATCCATTCCTGCTTATGATCACGCATAAAATCTTTTGTTTGAACACAGAAAATTTAATTCCAGTCACCTCACATCAAATGGTGACACACAAAGGGTCAAGTTCTCTTGTAGGCTTCAGCTGATTTCCACCACTCTAGCATCCGAGTTAACTGGTCAATCAAACAGTGTTTATGGCTACTTTGCATTTCTGGAGTAGCATTAATAATCTAAAGTGTATCTGTGAGTCCTGCTGATAAATTAGTGTTTCAATTCTAGTTGAAATTGGAGTTTTATGTAAAGCTGGTCAAAATTCTCCACTGAAACCATTTTTTTCCAGTTAAAATGGCTTTTCAACTAAATGTAAATGTCGTGAAATACTTTTGTGATGAAAATAATCAGACCAGTTTTCAAACATTGGTTACTGAACGAGATAACTCAGTTTCATGTTTGCATGTACAAATAAAAGCTTTTTTGATATTTATGTGGTCAGATGCAAAGAGAAGATATGTGATTATCCTTGGTTGCAAAATGAGATTTCTGAAGTTGTTTAACAATGCAGTACGAATAAAATAGAATGAGTATCATGGAAGGACTGATTGCAAAGAGTAGTTAAGTTTAAATTTTCACTTACATTTAAAGTCTGTGAGATTCACTATGGGGGAAGAATAGAATGAATCGGCTTCAGAGTTTCCATTCTAATTATTTGGAGTATATACTGTTCATGGCAATATGCAAGTCAAGCCAATTTCCTCTAGTTCCTTGAGTTGCATAGTGCTCATTTTCATTTTTGGACAAAGTCGTTGTATGTTCGATAGCTCCAGAACCCACTGATGAATATTATTCCCAAATGTAAGAGGATTAATTTGGAATAGTCCAAACTGAGTTTTCGGCTTTAGCGATAATGAAAGTCAAATCGCTGCCTTCATGGCCAACTGAGGTTGATCCAGCAGAGAGCGGTGCTGTGGATCCTAATAGACCACTCCTTCGGGAAAATTATTCAGACATTTCCTAAGAGGCCACCTGCATTGAGAGGGCAAGGATTTCCTCTGTTGTGGTTAGTATTATACATTGCTTACACTTTGCTGCAAGGAGTGTGGACCCTAAGAATCTCAGTGGTGGCACACAAGAGGCCTTTAGTCTCATCTGTTTTCACACTAACGAAGATTCAATTACCTCAGGGGCGATCCTTCAACTGTTAAGTTGAGCTACTTTAGGGATCCTGAACTGTGGAGCCAGGAGAATCTATTCCACAGCAATTGAGGTGGACCAATAATCTAAGAAGCAGAGGGTCTCAAAACGGGGGTCCAGAAGCCGCTTTCAGGGGGGTGCTGGTGAGCCCCACACACTGAAACACAGTGTCCCCCAATAAGGGCTGAAGCGGGGAGTGACACAGCTCTGAAGCCTGAGCCACCAGCACCCCTTGTGGGGCTGAAACCCTGAGACCCTCTAACCACCTGCAAGCCGGAGACAGCGTGAGGATGAGCCATGAGCCCCAAGCTCCGTTGTGCGGCTGAAACCGGAGCAGTGTGCGGCTGAAAACAAGCTCCCTCAATCTCGGGCCCTGAAGTCAAGGAGTGGCGGGGCTTTCAGGCAGCAAACCTTGGAGCCCGCCATGGGCAGTGTTTGACGGGCACAAAGGTTGTTGTTCCCCAAGCTGCAGTGGCCTACCTGGCCGGGAGGGGCAGTCGCTGAGGGCAGATCCACAAACGCCCCACTCTCCTCTCCCTCAGCCCGCACCTCTGGCCAGATCTAAGGACAGGAAGACAGAGCCAGGCAATGAAGGGGCAAACATGCTAATCACCTTTCTCGTCTTGATGGGTGCCATGGAGTGGGCACCATGGACAATTCCCAGCATCTGCTGCTGGTGGCCTAAGGCTGCATCTGCGCTGCATCTTTGACTGCTCACGCTGCTAGTGCCAGAGCTGCCAGCAGCCTCCGGCCCCAGCAGAGCCCCTCAGAAGTGAGAAACACCTTAGGTGTGTCAAAGCATCTAGCTTATCTAGAGCCACATCTATGCGTTGTTGTAAAGCTGTTCAAAATCTCGCCCCTGAAACCATTTTTTTCCAGTTAAAATGGTTTTTCACTAAATAGACCTAGAGAGAGGTGTGGTGACACACTTGAGATGACTATAGTAACGAGGTGTCACAGTGAGAAGAGGCTTGATAAGACAGGAGCGGAACTACCCCCTGGCACCACTTCTCAAACATTGCGTTACATACTGAAGCGAGCACTACTGTGCAGAGTAGCAGTCTCCGACGTTCTGCGTTGAACAGAATCAACAAATCTGTTTTTCCGAGGCATTTATGTAGCTCAAATGTGAGAGGTACAGAGATATGGTCTATCCTTGGTTGAAAAAAATGGGATGCTGAAAAGGCTGTTTACCAATGGGCAGTACGCCAATAAAATATAATGCAGTAGCATCGGGAGCCAGGCATCGCACCTCGCGCAAACGCGCACCAAAGAGTTAAGAAGTCAAGACTAATTTTCGACTCTACCATAAGTGTAAAAGCACCTTCGATGATTCACGTATGGGCGGAACGAAAAAGAGAAATGGGTTAATCGCTCCATCAAAGAGTTTCCACTATAATCTATGTTGAAGATATACCTCATTCACTTGGGCAATGATGTCCACAACTCGAAGGGCCAAGTTTCCTCTAGTTCTCCTCTGCACGTTACATAGTGCTCATTTCATTTTGGACAAAGTCATCACTCAACTCAGTGAACCTTGACATTTACGCGCTAGTCACTCCGTGATGATTATATTGCCTGTTTATTCTGTTCCTCTCTCTCTAACCTTTTGTGATCATAGGCAGGTGGATTAGCGAATAGATTGCGAGATAGCCCTGCTTCTTATTTAAAATGAAAGAGTCCAATGAGGAGACCAGCGTTGCACAACTCACGCACTGATAATGACTAGGAGATAGCAATCAATGCAGCCTCTTATGTGTAGGACTTTGCCACAATGAATGTTACACGCTTGTGTATTGTGTTCTTTTGGACTGCTTGGGATACAGTGTGCTCTCTACCATGAAGCTTACGCATACTGCCCAACTGATGAAAAATTCACTTCTAATCGATTGGTTCTCTGAAGCGTGTAGGAAGAACGCCAAGTGAGGTCTATATACCTCCAGGTATCATCCTAGTATCCTTCACCCGCTACAACAATGTCCTTTATGCAGAACATAGACTGTTTGTCTCTCTGTCTATCATACCCCTGGCCATAAACGTGGTATTGCGGTCACTCTTCCCGCAAGGAAATACATCTATCACCTTTGTATGACCTGCTGAGCTTGGGAGACACCCAGCTGTTTTTGGTCTGCGCAATTTTCTTGCGCCAAGTGGTCAACTGGGAAGATACTTCGCCAAGCCTTTCGCACTAGATGATGGCGTGTAAATGCGCACCCGTTGTAACAATACAGCTGTACGGTGATGTCGCGATCATGGCAAACCCCCTCCATTACAAAACCATTCAGATAAACTGTGTTGTTTGCTGGCTCCCTATCTGTGAGGCTCCTGGGGGGTGGCTTGGTGCATCCATAGGTCATACTCTACTTACCATCCAGTTACCCTTTCTGTGGTCCCAACGAGATTGACCACTATATCTGGCGATGTCACCCTTTGCTGAAACTGGCCTGCACTGACACTTATCTTGCTGGTGTCATGGGCATATCCTCTCGCCAATACTCCTCTCGGGATGATTTCCCTTGACCTGTTCGGCTGTGCGCTCACTGACGGTTGTAGTCATCATTGTCATCGATCTTTGTCTCTTCGTAGAACTACTTCAACTTCCTCCGAAGGGTCGCGCAAAGCTCTTTCCACCTGTGCCTCCCATAATTGCTGTATGATTATATTTTTCGGGCCATGTATCTTCATGTATTCTTAAGGCAACCTGTCCATCCATCTTCTTCAGAGGAATAAGAGGTTTCACGGTTGTTCTACACCATATCATACCTTCCTTCATGCTGAAATCCCTTTGACTATACCCTTCCTGCTAATGGGAGGTGATAAAATGCCGTGAGGAAAATTAAGGTGAGCGCAAAAGCGACGTTAGGCTGAATGCACATCAAATGAAAAATGTGCTGTGTGGAATGATGGTAGTTCTGCCAATGTTAATGCTGTTCATCAGGAATTGTTAAGAGAAAAAAGAGATTGAAATATCAACAGGTGTTCAATTTCGTGTGAAAATTCCCAATGATTTCTCTTGAAGCCTGTTAGATCAGCCTATAAAGGATTAACCTGCTACATAATAATAGCTATAGAAAAAGAATTATATAAATTGTTTCGTTTTCTTATAGTTTAAGTATTGGTTTATTGTCCTAGGTTTGTAGATTAAATAAAGTAAGTTTGTCTGTATCAGGAATACCAGCAGAGCCAATAATCCTGAAATGGTAAGCTAAGGCAAAGGTAGCATATCGATAGGAGGACCTTTATCCAGAAGCAAAGTGATCGAGGCATCTTACAAAATAGCGGAGAGCTGGGAAATCTAGAGCGGCGCAAAAGACAAGGAAAATGGGAAGGCGAGGGGTTCAAATTTGGCCATCCTCAGACTTAACAGGTACACCACAAAGGAGAAGAAACTGAAATGAGACTAGAAACAGAAATAATTATAAGTCAAGATAGTGTGATAGCATACATTTCCATTGAGGATGACACCTTCCTATATATGAGCACCAACACAAGTGAAGCAGAGTCTAGGAGACACATCGTATTAATCCTACACCCACACCATATCAATCTATTACTGGGGTAGGAGGAGAGAGAGGAAAATTTGGCATGAGAGAGAGATAGTTTGCCTACGGGAAGGATCCAGCACTACGCACGAGATTTGGGTCACTCTAAATAGAGATGACCCACCTCGCTAAGATGTGTTCATCTTCACGCTGCCTTCTCTACACGGATATCTTAACTGCATCACGTCCTGCAGATCTACTCCTATAGTACAACTCAATTCTAGGCGAGTGCTAGACTCCAACTCACATCACTAGACTTTTAACCAAGGGAAACATTACAAACTAGGCCAACTGCTCCACTACCCTGCAGAAAAGACTGGTCAAGGCTCAGATGAGAAGAACCAGACAGAAAAACCATTCTGCCTTGTTGGAATCTATGAGCCAAAATTAATAGACACATTTCCCCCAGAGCACGTACGAGGCGTTATTTATCTTTCAAATCTGGCTGCTAAGTATGTCAGGCTCAGGCAGCAAACTGATGTCAAAACAAGTAAGGCCTCTATCTCGCCTTATAGCATTAGATTATCATTATCTCTCTACATATCTGATGTCTTAGGTTTTCTGGTTCCATTAAACCTTAGTTTTCTTTGAGGCCCCGTCAACGTTAACACACTGTCTTAAGACGAAAATCTTAGTCTCCAGGAGTGACCAAGCGGGGCCGTCCTCTGAGCATCAAGTATGTTCGGAACTCTTGGGCATAGCGGCATACGTGAGGCACCTACTTATTACTGGGGGGGAGAGAGTGGGGAGGGGAAACCCCAACGGCGCGGACGGCCTTGGCCTATGTGTCGCGCACTCGACGTCCAGCTCTGCGACAGGAGGGTTCCAAGTGGCGAGGAGAGTGCGCTAGTTGACGGGATCATATGCACCCCTCGAACTCGTCTAAACTCTTAGTAGCACACCCCTACATATACTGACCTGAGGCGTGACTGATGTAGCGGTGCTACTGAGGGACTCCTGCTAGCCCACGGAGCTAGCCCTTGGGCATGCATCTGAATACGAGAGCAGCGCGAGATAGATGCAGGCATCCAAAGACTAGTGGCAAACGCGCTCACACTGCAAGCCTCATATTTTATCGGGACACGCTAAGCACGCTATTGATGGGGACATCGTCCAGGCAGCCAACTCCAGTGGCAAATCAAACATCAGCGAGTATGCGAGCAGTTTGCCCCTATCACGACGTTATGGCTGGCTGTGACGTCCTGCCTCACGGTATCTGGACCTGAAGCGCTGGGCGCGAAGTGAAGCGCGGTTGAGGAGACGAGTTTGTCGTGAGAGGGGATCTGAGGTGCCCGACGACCACAAGACATGAAGCCTCCTCTATGCTCGACGCGAGGTAAAACAAGGGAATCTTGGGACGAGCTTGCGCGAGGAGGAACCCAACACACACTCTATTATTGTGCTACGTCAATCATAACTTGAACCCCATTAAGGTCGTACTTTCAAAATGGATTTTACTATAGAGCCTGAAGCCAACCGCCACTAATCAATAGATACGAATGAAGGAGAGATGAGGCAGAGCTGAGCGAACTACAGACCTGCAGTTCACATCAGCAGCCCGTTTTACAGCCGCACAAACGGCACGCCTCCAGGAGGATGCGACAGGCTCATATCACCTACTTCGACCCTAGAGCTCCCTGAGATCTTGAGTAGAAGCTGCGGTTCACACAGACGTGCTAATGAAGTGTCCACGCAGCCCTCGACAGATAGGGAGGTACTAGGGATCATCGGCCTTAGCCTTGGTAGATACATCTACACTCTCCGAGCAGACCATACTATGTGGGGGCAATCACTTGAGAGGGTTCAGTGTGCGTCGGCGGAGCTTCCAGCAGCCCCCCACTCGGAGAGAGACGGACGCAGTTGGACCACACATCGAGTCACGATGCCGCAGACAGTCGGGCCCCTCAGATTATGGCGCGAACCTCAAATGCATGGGTGGCGAAATGAGTATACTTCCTGCTCTCATCTATCCATTTGAATGTTAGCAGGCAACCTTAAAGAACGAGCTCAAATATATCCTTAGTCTCGAGATCTGGACCCCCTTTCGTAGGCTAATTCCGCGAACTTGTTTCACTCTCAGTGAATAAGTTTGCCATTTAGAACTGTAATCTCTTTGGGGCAGCCTACGGGTCTTTTACTAGGTTTGTAACCAGCATCCACCAAGCACAAATGGAGTCCCAGTTCAGTTGAGGCACTAGCCAATGCTCAAATACGACTAATAGTAAAAATTTTGCATGATGTTCTCAATGAACATGTAGGCATGTGCTCACTATGAAGGATCTGTTAAATGGCATGGACAATGGAATGTCTTCCATTTCCTGGTACCGTAAAGGGAGCTGTTAGACCCCACAGAAGCTTAGCTGAAGATAAATTGTTAGTCTCTTAAGCTGCCACAAGTACTTCTGTTCTTTTTGTGGATACAGACTAACACGGGCTGCTACCTGTGTCGCTGGTGAGAGATGCTCAGATTCACCTACAATTAATTACATTGATGCACTGCCCTTCTAAACAAGCTACATTCACATTGGAGACACTACATACCCTCCTCACAATCAATAGATGCCTGCAAACTTTCTGAATGTGACCGACCAGAACTTCAGAGCACTCAAAGCAAGCATTCTCCAGTTGGTGAGAAATACGAGACCCTCTCAAACAAATCTAATAACTATACTTACCCTCCCTATGCTCCCATCACATACCCATGCAGAAAGCTCATCTTTTTAGAATATGAGCCATCCAGGCCACCCAAGAGAGATGCCCCACTTGGATACCATGGTTAGCAATCTACAGAGAAGGAGCAAGACTGAACTTTTTCACCGTTGTGCTTGTCTCTCATGCACAAGGCTAACATCAATTGGTCAAGGAGCAAGAAGCTGTATTGTGACCACTAGATGATTTCATTCACCCAACAATACAGTTTGTAGAAGGCCATGGTATTTGTTTAATGTTGACTTGGGATGGCTTGAGATGGGTGGGAAAGGACCTCCTAGTTTATCACTTCCTCCACCTGTGGGTTCCTGCCTCTTGGAATTTGCCCCGCAGTAGAAAAGAGTCATGTCCCAGAAGTCCTGATACTGTATTACGAGGTCTCATCAGCATGTGGTGGTTTTGTGTCATAAGAACAGCTTGGTAAAACATTGTTGATTCAACATGAAGATAACATGTCATCACACCACGATGCTGGTTTACGATACCGAAAACAAACGTAAGGCTATTTAACTGGACCTCACCCCCAGGACTCAAGGCAAGCAGATAACATCAGGAAATTTAATGGGATATGTGATACAGGTGGTAATGTCACCATCTCAGCTACTAAAGTCCCTTTGGATATGAAACTTTACATAGCTCTTGAGGAAGTTGATATAAAATACAGTCTTCAGGGGAACTAGTAAGGAGTGAACCAGGTCCAATCTGTAACTTGGGAGTAACTATACACAGAATTTCATGGGATGGGGCTATTGCTGTGGAGGTAGAAGAGAAGTTACAACTACTGTTCCTCCTTTTCCTTCATCATTCCTCACAGTCCTGTTTCCCTTACTACCTCTTGGAAGTCAGGGCTGAATCCCCTTTCTCTCCCCACGCCTCTGGATGTTTGAAAAATGGGAGTGTGTGTGTGTGTGGGTGAAATGGGGTCTTCCTCACTCCCTGACAAATGGCTGGGTGTGAGAGTCTGCTCTTTCTCCCTTCTTGCGGCTTGCTTTGCTTACCAGCTCCTGGAAAATGTTTGTAAAAATGATTGTCTTGAGTATCAGCCAGAGCTTGTAAAATGCCTAAACCCTTGAGCACCGGCTGCATATTTGGGTTCAAAATATTAATAACTCACACAAACACTTTCTGTCACTATTTTGAACTCCTAGTTATTGTGATCATAGTGCCTAGTGAGCCGTTACCTTGGTGAACACCTATAGCGCTGC
>NC_133772.1:3223211-3235712 GCF_003597395.2 Chelonoidis abingdonii
TGATACGACTAACACAGCTCCACCACTCTGAAACCCTGGGACAGTGAACTGAATACCAAAATTGCACCGGGGTGAGAAAGGTAGGCGGAATTTTTGTAAAAGAGAAATAAACAGGAAAAAAAGTCACATCCCACGCAACATATTTACACACATCAGCATGTTTACTGTGAGTTCTTGCTTTAAGGTGTACTGGATATATTCTAGACTCTGAAGATCGGGGATTCAGGGAACATTATAGCTCAGAGCACTGTGACTGAGACCATGGACGAGCTGACTGCTATCAGTTTGCTGGAAAAAAAATATTCCGCTTCATCCCAACCAAAAACTGCCAAAAATATCGGTGAATCGAAAAGTCGAGAAAGAAAAATATTCATTTTGGGTTGAATGAATTTCAGTACCACTACTTTCAGCATGGAGGGCAAACTGGGTCATGCGCCCTTTTTCACAGAGCCTATGCAGCCCACTCACTTCTCCATCAGTTTATCCAGTGTCCTTCCCCGTTTTCAACAGAGTCGCTCCTCATCAATTTTACCATCACCCTCTGACATGGCGCCTATTCTGGCCAAAATAAAAGTGGCTAAAACTATTCGTGGAAAGTTTCATCCTCTTCTAGCTACATTTGGTCTTGGTCAATTGAGTCAAGTGATGATGATGATCAGGGGAGTGCACAAGGGAATGGACCCTTAGATCTCTGCCACTGCCTGCATTTCTGAAACTGACCCCTGCCCCAACATTGCCTCCCCCAAGCCCCCTCCCCCCTTTCTGCCAGGGTGGAATTGGACTGACCATCGCTGGAGATGGCCTGGAAAGGCACTCCAGCTAGCACTCCCGCTGACCTCACAGAAGGCACCTAGAACAGGAAAGATGGGCTGGCAGCAGAGTTCTGCTGGGGGGGGCAGGAAGCCTGCGGAGTCCTGTCCCTTTCTCACCCGTAGCCTTCAGTAGGGGTTCAGAGCCCGGCACAATGGGGGGTAGAGGCAGTGAGTGCTGGGGGGGATGGGTGGGATCCCCCAAACGGAGGCAGCGACTAAGGGGGGCAGCAGGGCTGGGGCAGCGGGTGGGGGGTGTCAGTGTTTAAAATGTCCCCCCAAATAGTCACATTTAATCCCCGCACATGCCCTGATTTATGAGAGATGGGTTTTATTGAATGGAGCCTTTCAACTTCAAGGCCCTTTGTGCATCTTGGGGTTAAAGGGCTAAGGGAGTGGACCATCCGAACACTCAGCATTGTTGATCTTAGCCTCAGTAGGCAATGCTAAAGAACTCAAAAAGTGTGCTGGTATCTGCTGACACATGCAGTAAAACTAGGTAGGTAGATAGGTAGATAGATACTTCACTGCAGGGTTCATTGAGTGGATGTTTTCAGAAAACATCATACAATGTAATCCTATAACTTCACATGTCACACATATTTTATCAGGACAATACTGATCAGCAAATTATGAGTTTACCAATGGTACATTATAAGGCACACATTAAAAAGCCAACAAAACAAAAAATCCTCAAACAATTCCAACCCCACCACAAGCTACACTCTCCCAAATACTAGACAAAAAAAATCAGCTATTCAAACATATGAAACATAGAATATGAGAGAACTACTGTCTGTGAAACACACCAAACAGATGTAGCTACACCCATATCCTTATGTACTCAGCAGCACAATCAGAACAATTTCCATGGGAATAACCCCTAGATTGTATAGTAACACCCTTTAAAGTCTAAGGGAATGTGAAAGTATTCTGTTGCCATGAAACTCTTCACTTCCATCCCTCCCATCTCCAAAGAAACACACAGCAATGGCTCATAGGGTGTTTAACCTGCTCCCAATTGGTACATAACCTGGGGACCCAGCTGTGAAGGGGACCCAGCTGTGAAGGGGACCCAGTAGGAGTTAACATTTTGTTAACATCTGGTGTGGTCTCAGTGAAGTCTAGAGCTACCTCCACATCCCAGATAGTTCATGAAAAAGGCCTTCTAAGGGAACCTAGGACAGGGGCCAAATTCTGCAGAGCCAGTGCTGCTCCTTCAATGACTCTTGCTAGATTTGACATCCCTCTGCTCTCATTCATTAAGGGATGAATACAGCCCTGCATTTTGGGGAGATGTTTAAACAAGTGAAAACTCCCCCTCAGTGGATCTGTTAAGGAATGAAGCAAGTTTGATTGAAGCCCCACTCTCCTGTGTGACATCACTAGAGAGCAGGGGGATAATGCACATTCTCGCTTCCCTAGCTTGACTGGGTTTCTGGGTATGAACATGGAGTTGCTGTTAGGGCAGTCTCTAAGGGACTCATTTAATGCCTTTGGGGTCTGTAACAGTGTGACACCCACCTCTCAAAAGCACCCCTTCTGGTTGGGTGTGTCCATAGTCTTTAAATAGTCCCACCCCTGATATATGGCCATAACCCCAGAGCTTCCTCTCTGGAGACAACAGTTTTGCTTTTTCTGGGTCCTTCTGGGCCTAGCTCTCCAGATGGTCCTCTAAGTAGTTTGATCCCTTTTACTGTGGTTCAGTTGAAGGCCACTTCCTCAGTGGCTCAACCACGACTCCAGGTCCCAGCCCAGGGACCTAAGACCAGCAGCCACACATCACTGTGTCTCCTTAACTAAACTGCTTTCAGATCCCTTGGGCTACTGCCACATAGCCTCAGCCCTGACACATGCTTCACCTTTACCTCAGGGCAAATGTACGTTCAGACCTATCAGCCAGCCAGGAGCCCTTTCTTACTCCCCCAGACCACGTCTACACTACCCACCGGATCGGTGGGTAGTAATCGATTTATCGGGGATTGATTTATCACATCTTATCTAGACGTGATAAACCAACCCCTGAATCGATGCCCATACTCCGCCTTGGCAGGAGGAGTAAGTGGAGTCAGCGGGGCAGCCACGGCGGTTGACTTGCCGCCGTGAGGATGTCCAGGTAAGTCAAACTAAGATACTTTGACTTTATCTTATATATCTTACATTGACACCCCCCCCCAGTGTAAACAAGTCACAGTCCCTGCACTTCTGAGCTGTCCATGGTGGTGTATTCCTTTAATGAGCCAGGAGTTCAATCGCGCTACAGTGATTGACACCAGCGAGGGATCTGGGCCACTGACTTCTATGAAGTTGTGTCAATTACACCACCTGGGGATTGGCTCATTGACTTCATTGAAGTGACACAGATTTTCTATAGATTCATGATTTCTAGTCTGACATTGGTTAACACAGGAACCTTGCCCACTAATGAAACTGGAACATCTCTTTTAGAGACAATCCAGTCTTGATTTAAAGATGTCAAGTGATTGTGTTTTGGTACATTGTCCCATTCACGATTCAAAACTTACTTGATTCACATGAGTTGAAGATCTGGCCCATTGGCTTCAATGGAGCTAGGCTAATTTATACCATCTGTCTGGCCCAATGACTCCAGGAGGGTATGGTCTAATGGGTATGTCACTATTATGGTTACCTCTTTAAGCAAGTCTAGCAATATCCACCAGATGTAGGCACAGTGCAGAGAAGCCCTGAACATCTCATGGGCACACATTGAGTGTAGGTCTAATGATGCCCCGTCCGCCCTGTGCGATATCACTAAAAGGCAGGGGAGTATGCACATTCTCTCTTCTCTAGCTTCACCAGGTGCTGGGCAGGGACAAGAGGCTGCACTAGGAACATCTCCTTGGGAGATATGTGCAGGAAGGCTCATCTGTATTTCAGAAGCAACCAAGTCCTGAGACCTGTAGGAAGAGAATGGATATTTGCAATGCACAGAAGCTGTTAGTGTTCCCACTGGGTCATTTCACAAGATGAAATCCCTAGCCATACATTGAAGAGATCCCAGCATGGAAGGGCACAGAAAATAAATTGTCCTCTCTTCACGGGGATTTACTATTTTTCATTCTTGAATCAATCTTTTCCATGAAATAAAAGGTATTTGCATAGAAAGTTGAAGGCTACTCTTGGGTGTGAAACCAGAAAATCAAGATCTTCATCTCATTCATCTGTAAACTGACTCCATAAATATTCCATTTTATAATACTGATTCCATTCAGAAGGGTAATCCATAATCCCGCTAAGTGTGCCTGGATCCGGCACGAGACAGTAACACCTCCAGCACACGTGGCAGGGAGAAGCACGCAGTGAGTAGGTCAGAGATAGGATAGGTGGTGGAGCATTTGTTTGGGAAGGTATTGAACACTGCCAGCGCTTATGTCTCAGTAGTTTTTGGCTTTAGAGTACTCCATAGATTCATAAGTAGCAGAGGAATTGTTGTAGGGGTGTTAGGTTTTTGTAGATAATGATCTTATTTGAAGCTCTTTGAAGTAGGGATCTCTCTGCAAATCCAAAGCTATGTGTTTATTGTCCTGCAGGGTGTGTAAAATGTAATGAGTCAATCTACTTAGAGTTTTCTACTTGTGACATCACACAATGTGAAACCAGGACTTTGCCTGTTTCTAGAGGACTTGGTTCTGCTTGCACTGTATGGACCCTAAACGCTCATTAAAATACCCATATCACCTCCTGAGTTTCTTCCTTCGTATTTTCAGTGTTGTCACTTCTTTTTTGTGTGCATGTTTGCTATTTGTGTGCTTTATTATTTTATTTCTGTTCTTTGTGTGAAGTTTAATCAAATAGAGCTGAGATTCCAGAGAAATTATAATGCCAAGTGAATGCCTTTACTCTCCTTTCCAGTATCAGAAAATATGAACTAATATTGTGGTGAGGGAATTCTAGTTGGCTCATAAATGTATATCATTACTTGAAGCTGAGCTTGTGTGCAGATAATATGTATGCAAGGGGGATAGATTTGTGAACAGCAGAAGTCCGCAGCATGTCATTTGCTGTTACGAGCATGAGTAGTTTAGAAGATGATATACATGTACTCCAAGGCAGTGTTAATTATTTATATGATTTCATATTAAATAAGCATCTTAAGCAGTGCACCTTGCTAATTATCCCTTGTTTTAATATTCTTTCTTCTTCTCCTTCATACCTATGAAGTTTTAAAAATATATTTTATCTAGGTTTAGTATGCCACATAAATGACCTTGAATATGTTGCACATAACTACATTCAATCTGCACAACAATGGGAGTAACTTTGGAAAGTACACTAGCAAGGGAGGACATAGAATACAATGGTGATTAGCTCCTATGCATGAATCAAAGATAATCTGGAGTACTCTTACCTGTCTTACAGGTTTTACATTTCACTATTGGGGTAGCGACAATGAGGTGATTCTGAAACAATTAGTACATTTCAGTATATCTAACTTTCTGTTCCTTTGATTCCAGACTTGTTGCTAAGACTGGTTGAAAATTTTTCTTGAGAAGTTTTTTTGATGGGAATAGGATTTTCAATTCAACTATTTTTTCCATAAAATTATCTTTTCCCTGGAAATTATAAGATTTCCATCAATATACAAACTCCCTCCTCCCTAAACCATGGCTTGGGACCCTGGTGATGTTCCAGGGCAGTTCAGCAAGAGGAGAGACCATAATGCATCATAGGGATGGAATCCAGCCTGGGAGCCTGGCCCATGGAAGAGATTGGTGGTTTGTGATGTCTGATGCAAGCCGAGGTATTCCGAACTGAATATTACATTTTTAGCAAAAAGCTTTCAGTCTCCACAAACAATCCCCTTGTGGATCAGCTCTGCACTGTACATGGGTTGCACTGAAACCAGCAGGATGAAATATACTCCTAACCTCATACTCTGTAAAATTGCATCATTTAATAACACAGTAGGAAAGAGTGGACCAAATTAATCCCCAGGCCACCATTACACCGAGAGGCTTTGGTTCACTGAATGCATTAATTAGGTGTTATGGCTTTCTGAGCTCAGGTATTCCCAGTTGCTTCAAGAATCATGTCCCACAGATCACAATTACAGTATATATTTCTGAATGCTCCAAACTGGCAGTTTCTGTCGATGGGAAACACCAACACATCTGTCTCTCTCTTCTCAGCAGGTATGTGCTATTGTCTGAATTACAGTCACACACACAAACGGCACCATGGAGATCGACAGATATTGAATTGGTAACCTCCAGCACTAAGCCTCAGCCCCAACTCCTACCCCTTCAGCTAAAGGACCGACCTCCTTACTTGGAAAATATAGGCAATTACATAGTCACTGAAGCAGTGCCTTCCATTACGTTCTGGGTTTTCATACAGGCTCAAGTAAATGCCAAAAAGATTAATTAGCACATAAGCAACTTTACCCAAACCGATATGCCAAGCCCAGAGCTCACCTACCCAAAGAGGGTAGAAAGATTGACATTCTTCTACTCACCCCTTTTTGAGTTAACAAATAATCTCTTCAGACTGAGAGGATTTCATCTGATTCTCTTACAGAGAGTCACAGTCACTGTTGCTGCTTAGTTAGTGATAGAATATTCGTGTGTGGGGCATGATTAACCTGTGTGTCATTGTATTTATGCAGTGTATTTATTGAACAACTGGAATGACCAGCTGTGAACATCTGACTCTGTGGACTAATCCTTTCCTTAAGGGATACTGGTGTCCATTTAGATATTGACTCCATTTATCTTCACTTACTTCATTACAGAGAAGGGACAGTTTCTAACCATACATCTGCCCACATCTCTGTAGCTGCCTGATCGTTTTCAGAGGAGATGGAAAGGGAAATCACTCGGAGTGACTGAGTTCATTCTCTCAGGACTGACAGATTGTCCGGAGCTGCGGGTCCCCCTTTTTGGGGTGTTCCTACTGATTTATGGTGTCACCCTAGTGGGAATAGGAGGGATGATCTTTTTAATCACAATGACCCCCAACTCCACCCCCCCATGTACTTTTTCCTTGGCAGTTTGTCTTTCTGTAACCTCAGCTCTTCCTCGATAATTTCCCTAAGATGTTGCAATTCTTAGCTGCTGAGAGGAAAAGCATTTCTTACATTGCCTGTGCTGTGCAACTGTCTCTCTTAATTGCTTTTGGAGATGTAGAGTCCTCTTGCTGGCTGTGATGGCGTATGACCGTTATGTGGCCATCTGTAATCCACTGCTCTACAGAGTCGCCATGTCCAGGCAGCTTTGTAAACAGCTGGTGGCTGGAGTGTACGCTGCGGGGGTTTGTGGATTCAATGATATACACATGGCTTACATTTCGGCTGTCATTCTGCAGCTCCAACATCATCAATCATTTCTTCTGTGACATCACCCCACTGTTGGCGCTCTCCTGTTCTGACACTTGGATCAATGAGATTACATTATTTATTTTTATGAGCTGCTTTTTATGGTGGGCAGCCTTGTAACTGTCCTCCTCTCCTATGTCTATATCATCTCCACCATCCTGCAGATCCGCTCTGCTGAGGGCCGGCGCAAAGCCTTCTCCACCTGCTCTTTCCACTTGACTGCTGTGGCCTTGTATTTTGGTACCCTCCTCTTCATGTATTACGTCCCACCTCCAGGTATTCCATGGACACAGACAAAGTGGCCTCAGTGTTTTGCATGGTTGTGATCCCCATGTTGAACCCCCTCATCTACAGCCTGAGGAACACAGAGGTGAAGGACGCCTTGAGGAGAGCAAAGAGTAAACTCCTAACCAATTCCTGAATCTGTTTAACTTAGGATTGGTTAGTGGTGCAGAGTGGAAACAGGTGAATTCAATTTCCAAACCAATTACAAAATAATTTCTCAGAGCCCATGGAAGTATTGTTCATTATTATAATTGTTATTATTAATTTGTTTATATTTCAACAAGGTCTGCAGGACCCAACTGAGATCCGTGGACAAAACATAGGAAGCATCACAGGGCCAGAAGAGAGAATGATTTTATAGACTGGTGGATACGGGCACCCATCTAGAGGGTGAGATGCTCAACTTCACGTCTCTGTTCCAAGGGTTTATTTAATTAGTTATCCACAGCAGAACAACTTTGAAAGCAGAGATTGAGAGCAACGCAGACTGGAATAGCACATCCCTCAGGGCTGAGATGCTTTCTGGAAATGCAGGAAACCCAAGCGCATAGTGTGATGGGTTCAGTCACAGAGATCCCAACTGGGACTGTCACTTGATGTGCTGAAATAACCTCTGATCCTGTTTTCCGTGCTAGCCTGGGTCCCCAGAACCCTGTCTTGCTGAGCCAGAAAAGCTAGCCTGCTGCAACATAGACCCAGGGTCTGGCCCACCCCTCCCAAAACTGCAAAGCTAGAATGAAACCAGCTCAGCAGGATACATGTCCCCATCACGCAGGCACCAAGCTCCCAATGGGATGTAAACCTCAAATAAATAAATTTTACTCTGTATAAAGCTAATACAGGTAAAATGATAAATGTTTGCCCTCTATATCACTGCAAGTAAGATATCCACAACTCTTCTCTCCCTCCCCCACCCGTAACAGTTACTTACACTGAGTTTATAAATAAAAAAAGTGATTTTATTAAGAATAAAAAGTAGGATTTAAGTGGTTTTAAGTAGTAACAGACAGAACAAAGTAATTCACAAAATAAAAATAAAGCAAACACAGAAGGCTAAGCTTTATACACTCAGAAATCAGTTACAGTTCTTAACTCTTCACCCCAGTTGTTACTTCAGGTAAAATCTTTCTCAGGTCAGATGCCTTTTCTGACCTGGTTCCAGCCTGTTCTCTCTCACCGCTGTGGTTACAGTCCTTTTATTTCCAGGTGCTTGTAGGTATCTCCATGTGGTGGGGAGGTAGTCGCTCAAGCCAGCTGAAGACACTCACTGTTTGCCTTCCCCATTTTATACAGAACATCCCTAAGGTGGAAAAATCTTTGTTTGGAATTCCACCCCCCTCTGGAAAAGTAGCAGCTTCAAGATGGATTTCAGTATTAGTCCATAAGTGATGTGGTCACATGTCACTGTAAGACCCTGGTCTCCATGCTTCCTGGTTTTTCCCACACATACACAGGAAGGCTTGCAGGTAAAAAAGAGTCATTCACAGTTCATTGATTCTGATTTAATAGCCTCCACTTAATATGTCTGCATCAGTAATACAAGTTTATATCGTTTTCTCATAACTCCAGACATAGAAATAATCCATGCAAACAAATAGGATGAACACACTTAGTAGATTACAACTTTTCTAATGATATGTACGTGGGCACTTAGCATAAAGCATATTCCAGTTATGTCATATTCATAAGCATATTTTCATAAAGCATATGGAGTGTAATGTACACATGTTGCCCAGCACTGGAGAGAAGGGGTATTGAATCTGGATCTCCCATCTCAAGGTGAAGACCCCAACTATTGAACTAAAAATTACAAAGGGAAGGACCACCACCACCTCCTAGAGTGGCCGTGTTTTGACTGGCTCCCAAATCCTCTCCCCACCCCACACACACACACATTGTTTTGGGACAAACCTATCAGAAGTACTTATAATTCATTTGTGAATAGTTTCTCAGGTCAATCCAAAGGGTATTGTTTTTTTAAAAATAAATTATTAGTTCAGAAGAATTCATCCATTTCTAGATTTGTGTCCCAACTCTGGGAAATATTTAAGGAGGCATTTGGACAGGTGACCAACAAATAAAGTGGAATAGATTCACCTCTGTTTTGTATCATATTAAAAAGACCTCACAGGAGAGACAGTGATACAGAGCAGATGATGCTCTGGTCCTCTGTGTTCCATTTCAACAAGGAAAGACACAGCAACAAAATTAATTGCATGTGCTGTGCACACCTGTTGTCCTGGGAGCAAAGATGTTCCAGGGAGTAAATCTCAAAGTCATCAAAGCTAAATGTAACCTCTGCTACCCATGAAAGCAACTCCAGCGGTATTAAGGGTAACATTGGTGTGGTTAGCAAACAGGGAAAGATTCGTCTCTAAGTCTGATTTTGGGGTTCTGAGCAGGTACTGCTTCCCTCCTTCTCAACTCAACGTAAGTGAAGGGAGGGAAAACAAAGAGGTACCACCATGTCATGGGCAAACAAGTCAGTTTCAGAGCACTTCAGCCTTTAATTGAAATGACAGTGAGCTGTTCATGGGAGGGGAAGGAAGGAATTATCCTGAAAGGACAAATTTCAAATTTTCTGAACCTATTTACCTGTCAAAGAAGGAAAGATCTTTACCAAGGAAGGGAGAAGAGGGACTGGAAAAGGAGAGAAAAATAGCTTTAATAGAAAGGGGGAAAACTCCCATTGATTCAGAGAATGTCTAAGCTAAAGCCATTACATTGTCTCAGCTATGGTGAGCAGCAGTGCCATAGTGTAGATGCCTTTCACACTGATGGAAGGGTTTTTCCTTCAGTGTAGTTAATCCACATCTCCAAGATGCAGTAGCTCAGTCAGTGGAAAAATTGCACAGAAGGTCAGTACTAGCTATCTGCCTTTCACATGGTGTGAAAAGTTTCCCTGCCCTGTGTGACGGAGCTCTGTTGATCTAATTTTTAAGCATAAACCGGGCCTCAGAGATGCTGCCAATGGAAAAGTCAAGTTGGGAAATGTAGTCCTATCTCCCTGCCAGGGCAGCAGAATCCCCTTCGGTTCTTTTTGTTCAGGCTAGTTGGAAATATTCCAGCTGTCCCAGCTTTCCAGTAGAGATGAATCTGCATTCTGACCAAGCTCAGTGTCTGGCTGTGTGTGTGTAGTGGGCACTCTGTGTGTGTGTGTGTGTTTGGTGTGCAGTGGGCACTGTGTGTGTATGTGTAGTGGGCACTGTGTATTGTGTGTGTGTGTGTGTTTGGTGTGCAGTGGACACTATGTGTGTGTGATGGGGGGATACAGTGGAGCTGAATGTCAAGTGTAGGGGGTGTGTGTCCCTTGCCCTGTCCAGTGCTCAGGCTGGTGTTCCTCTGGTGCAAGGCCCTTTGTGATATCATAGGAGTAGGAAGGACCATGAGAGGTCATCTATTCCAGTCCCCTGCACTCATGGCAGGACCAAATATTATCTAGACCATCTCTGACAGGTGTTTGTCTAACTTGCTCTTAAAAATCTCCAATGGTGGAGATTCCACAGCCTTCTTGGTCAAGTTATTGCAGTGCTTAACCACTCTCACTATTGGGATGTTTTCCCTAATATCCAGCCTAAACTGCCCTTTCTGAAATTGACGTCCATCAGTTCTTGTCTTTACCTTTCCCCTCTCACCCATTGTTTTGCAATTTTATTCCAAAACTCTGTTTCATGGACTATACATTATAGGAAATAAATAAAATTAACAAAAGAATCAGGAAGAAGCTAGCATGATCAGAGATATTTTGTAACAGCATCTGCAGAGATGCTGCAGAGATCTTCAGTGTTAACCATCAGTTTGGGGAATATCCTCCTTTTTGCAGCCTGCCCTTGTTACACCCCAAGGCCCCCTGCCTTAGGGAGTCCATTGGGAAGGCAGATTAGCACTGTGTATTGCTAACACTGTTGCTAGCATTGCAAACCTGTTTGGGGAGTATTAAAGGTGTGTGAGTGGGGAGTGAAAGTTTTTTTTGCAGGTACAAATGTACAAGTGTGGCGGGGGAGAGAGCAAAGAATGGGTTAATTTAAAGATGCAGCTAGGAAGCTTAGTTTATAAATAAAAAGCTAACTTTAGCCAGAGGCCAGCTGGTATCTGCCAAGAGAGAAGGGGGGAAGTTTAACCCCTACAACCACCGGTAAAAAAAATTGTTAAACAAAATGCAGGAGCCGGAGGAGGGAGAGGAAATGGCAAAGCCCAGCCAGGAACAAACAAAAAACTGTTTTATGGCTCTGAAACCGGGTGTTTGGGGAAAGCTTAAAAAAACCATGAAAGGCCGGATTAAACTGGCACAAAGGGCACCAGAAGCAGAAGTTCCTGAATGGAGCACTCTTCCCCCACACTTTTAAAAGCTGAAGCAATTTGTAGAGCACAGTGGATTTTTGGATGGCCTGGGCCCAGAACAGCACTACTTCCACTCCGCCCTTCTCAATTGGCCAGTCTGGTTTGTGCATGTGTAAGTATGAAAGTGGGTTACGGCTTGGGGCAATGATGTTTTCTTTCTTCCTCTGAGTAATGTGAAAGCGTTCCCAGCACCGCTGCTGTTGTTTTATTATCTTATCAATAAAGATTTAAAATTTAGACACTTGATGTGCCTCGTCATCTCCTTCCCCCAAAAAATCCTGTGGCTCAGCCTAACCAGCTGTGGCCCCAGGCAGATTGATAACAAAAGTCTGTCACACCCTGACTTTGTCATTTTCATTGAGGACTGCCCCAGGCATCCCTGGGTGACAGGAGGCAAAGAAGCCAGGAGGAGGAGTTGTGAGCATGACTCCTACAGGAAGTACGGGCATAGTGTTTCCTGGGCATTGACCTGGAGTGACAGACTTGGGAGTCTCTGAATACAGAGATTTCTTCCTGTTGATTGTTTCTACTGGTGTTCAGGGAAGCAGGACTTTGCGTACATTCTCTGTAACCCCTCCCCCAAGGATTATACCAAAGAATAGAGCTGAATTATATCATCAATTTTTCCTCCTAATATAAGCAACACTGCAATGCCTCACAAGTTGGCATCACTTAGGAGAAGGGACCCCGACATGCCCTGGAGCACTGATAATACCAGCCAAGCCTGCAGTC
>NC_133772.1:3235812-3242844 GCF_003597395.2 Chelonoidis abingdonii
TTCAACACCTGGAGGCTGAATTTGAACAGCCAGAGAGCAGGGCTATTAGAGGGGCCCAGTATGGGGCCATAAGGAGGGAGCAATTCGATGCTGAAAGCCATGACTAATGTTTTGTGCCCTGCACAGGAGTGAAGTGAAGTGGTTCCAATGCTACTAGGCATCTGTGTTTGCTATGTATGATGTATTGACGAGCAGTGCCTATTGCTTTCCTGGGCTACCGTATCTTTTACTGAATGCAATAAAGAATGTTTCCCAAACCAAAAAAATCATTTATTGAAAAGAAACACAACTGCTGGAGAAACACACATGGCATGACACATCTGTGCTATGTGGGAGGAAGAAAGGGGTTGGTGTGGGGAACGGGCCAATCACAGATTTGTGTATGTCCTTAGCATAGTCAGGCTTCCTGTCTGGAGTGCCGTGCAATGAGCGCTGCACTTCAGGCTGGCTAAAATGCATGGTGTTGATGGTTGAGTGCAGTGGGTAAGGGTTGTCGTTTGCAGGGCTGGGCAGTAAAACTAAAGGCGTTGGAGGCAGCTGGTTGTGATAAGAAACCAGATGTTGGGGAAAGTGTGTTGATGGTGACATGGGGGTGCAAGGGAAAGAGTTTTGGGACAAGGCCTGCAAGGGGGGAGGAGGGTGCGAATCTGTTTCATATGCAGTGCTATGAACGCCTGCATCAAGTTCACTTGGTGCTCCATGATGATTAGGAGCCGCTCCGTGGTTCCTTGCCGGCAAGCCACATTTTGCTGGAAGACCCTCCTTTCGCTCCACGCCACTCCTGCACTTTTTGATTTTCAGTAAGGGACTGCTGCATGATTCATGCAGAAGGTCCCCCTTGCTTCTTTACGGCCCTCCCTGAGGCTGCACAGCCTTTCTGCGGTTGATAACAAGGATGGCTGGGATCTCAAGTTTGCATCTGTAAAGCCAAAATGCAACATTTTACAGAGGCAGCATTGTTCACACCAGATGGAAAAATAATTTGGCCGAACTTAAAGAGAAGCACAGTGCACACAATAGCACAAACTGCCTGTCCCAAGGAGAGTGCACATAACCCACAAAAGCCCCAAAATGGTGAGTAACCACAGGGGTAGGGGGAACTGATTGTTCCAGGGCTGTATTGTCCTCTGGGGTCCTGTGTCCTGTGTCCTGGGGAGAGGCAACAGCTGCAGGGGACCCCTGTACTCTACACTGTCCCCACATTTTCCACAGGATGGGTTCATCCTGGAAGTTATTTCACTGCTGAGGGTGACCTGGGAAGCACAGGAGTGTCTTCTACAACAATGCAGCCTCTGCCCTGCTAATTTCAAAGAATGTTTGCAATGTCTCTGAAACACATTCAGATTTTAATGATACACAGTGGACCCACTTTAACCACACTTCCAAACTTTCTTGCCAAGTTACGCAATCTCAGTTTGGCAGGCACAGACTTTCTAATCATGCCCACTGGGAGCTTATTAACATGGTCAGAAGCTAATAGCGTTTCTGGAGACATGGGTCAATTACACTAAATTTATCGCCTCAGGTCCTGAGATGGAGGCACCTGGACATGTAAGCTCCCTGGAATCTGCATTTTTTTTTTGTTATCAGAGCCAGGGTGATTATTTTGAACCAACACGCATAATTGCCAAAGTGCATTGCCTTGTTCCTCATAGGGGAATTAAGGAAATTACCAGCAGAGAATTCCCTAAGAGGGAACATACAAAGACAGAAACTAATTATTTGATTTGTAACTGCAAAACTGCACAGAAGATACATTTGAAATTCAAAACTGTTGTTCCAGTGACTATATTAGTATCAGTCAAATATTACTATTAATTCTACTAATGTCAGACCTATTTATCCACGACTCTCTATAGCCCACATACCCTCTGCCCAGACCTTGTAGATCAGGATGGACACATCTTGATTGGATGCACCTTAATACCATGGGAAAACAGCTAAAGAATATGTACAGAATAAACATGTTTTAAACTGAAACTGCTATCACAGCCCCAAGTTACAAAACAGGCCCTTCCATAGGATAGAATAATTCCCTTCGCTGCAGGAATGATTGGAATATTCTGACTTGTGGCATGCAGGACATGAGACTGTCTGATAATCATAACCTTTTCTGGCCTTAAAATCTATGGACCCGTGTACTAACTTAATTTCCTGTTTAAAAATAAAGCAAAGAGAAACCTCTGTGTTCGGAACTATTTGGATGAATTCAGAGCGGAATAAAAAAAAAAATTAAAACAAGTTACTAAAGACAGAAAAGAACATTTTGAAAATCTACCCGCTCTCCAAATAGACAGAGCACTTCATTTCTGATCTGTAGCAACCTTTCTGGCATTTCTATTTCTATTCCTGGATCCCCTGGCATTCCAGTCCTGTCCACTCATCTGTAATCTGCGCGAGTCCCACACATGCCCCCAGCGCTGCATCAAATGCTAATTTGCATCACCTTGGTTTCCATTACACTAAATATGTAGGATATGTGCGCACACACCCACACTCACACACACCCACACAATCTGTACGAACACACTTTTGTGGAGAGGGTAGACAGCCTAGCATTTGGGGTGCCTGTGGCAGGGCAGGGGGGTGAGCTGTAGTGGGGCAAACACACAATTGGAGGTTGGAGACTGGTTAGAGCAACATTTAGGGCGCTAGCCTGTTAGATGAGGTGAGTTCATGTCCCTGCTCCCTGTCAATGAGATTTTGACAGTGAATAATATTTACATTTCTCAGTGCCCAAAAACCTTTTGAAAATGATATTGGAGCAACATAACCTAGAAAGAGTGTGACACTCTAAGAGTATGTCTACACTACTCTCCCACGAAAGCTTATGCCTAAGGTGCCACAGGACTCCTCGTTGTATTTGAGTGCACTGAATTTCTCTGCTCCCACACTACCTTTGTGCATCCGAGAGGCATCACACAGACGAGGGAATATGGAGCAGAGAGTGTCCAGGGACAGGAGTGGGAGCGTGTGTTATGGTGTTGGGCCCTAGAGATAGTGTAATGAACCTGCTGTCTCATGGTCAGGCCCCACTGCCCACTCCACTCCAGAATTAACTGGAGGAAAAGGATTGGGCTACAGATCATTGTGGGAGGGGATCTGGTTCGTGTATGACCACCAGAGAACGCGGTCTCTTCCCACGTTCTGCATTGTGACAGTAGAGGAGTCCATGTGAACAGGCAAGGCAGTGACACCCAGAGGGCAGAAGAGGATCAGGGTCAGCCAGCGAGCTGCTGAGAATGGGCAGTGGCCAGCCAGAGGCAGCAGCCTGGGAGCTGGCTGTGGAAGAGGACAAGTAGCAGGCAGCCTGAGAGCAGGGCCAGAAGCTGGGGATGAGAAGTTGTAAGCTGAGCAGTAAAACACCTGAGGGTCTCAGAAAGCGAAGTGTTTAATGGGGTCCCACCAAGGGACGGAGAATCCACCAAGGGCCTAGGGCTTAGAGGGCCCACCGCACTAACCTGTGCTCTCATGGTCCCTCACTAGAAGGGACTGGTAAACTCGCAGCAACACCCTCCAGTGGGAACAATAGATTCGATAGAAGCAAAGGAAGAGCTGGGCTATTCCTTGCATTGGGCAGGCCCCAGTTATGCTTGTTCGGCACAGCTAGCCCAGATCTTTACAGGTATTTAGGAGCCTAATTCATATTGAAATCAATGGGGTCCAGATATGAAATCCATAGACTATTAACATCAGTGGGGCTTACAGCAGGCCCAGAGGGAACAGCACCTCCTCCTGTCCAGGTCCAGTCATCTCTACTGCCTTCTAAGAGGGAGGGGGAACATGACCCTATTTCCCCACTGCTTCTTCCCCCCGTTTTGGGGGATAGATCACAGCCAAAAGGGGATTAGCAGGGAGCGATGCTTGGACTCACAAAGCAAAAAGAATGCAGTTATGCCTGATCTACTGCTCACTGCAGTGGGAACTTCCCTTGCACTGTCTCCTTAACCCTGCGCATTCAAGCAAGGATAATGTGACCATCTGCAGGCATCTACTCCCCTAGAAACTTAGCTGCGGACAAATCCCCAGGCCTAGAAAACACATCCTGCATCAAAACTGTGTGTCCCAATTGTTTATAGGACCCAAGACCTTCAGCACCAAAGCACAGCCCCATACCCCTTGAGAGCATAGCAATTTCTTTTGCTGGTCTTCGTAGTAGATTTTTATCTTCTCTAGGGACCAGCCACTATATGGGGGCAGGGCGCATTAAGCTAGTATGTTACATTCATTCAGAAAGTTATCCCTCTGCAAAATGCTCCCATAGAACTTTTAATTTGCTGGAATTTTGGTGTTTCCAGGTTCATTGGAACATTTCTCTTTCAAAACCTCTTCACATAGAAAATTATGAAGCCTGGAGTGATGAGGCATAAATGACCAATAATGGAAAAAGCTATGTATTGAGGCTTAGTCTACCCTAGAAAAGGCAGGGCCCACCCGGTGAGGGAAGTTACTTCTTATTTTTTTCCTGATGCTTTTATTTAGTGCGCAATTTTCCTCCGAGACCCTGGGCTCTGCAGAAGGGACCCAAAGAGAACTGAAGTGAGCTCCCGCTCCAGTCGACCCCCGCTTCCTCCCCTCTCCCGGAGCCTCAACATGTCCAGGAGCGACCCACCGCTGAACACCCGCCTTGCAGCGTGGCTCTGTAGCGGCGGAGTTCCTCGCTCTGGCCGATGTCGCTGCCGGTCCCCTTACCCAGCACCGCCCATCTGAGCCGGTAGGAGCTCGGAAGCCTTGCAGAGCCACGCGCTGCAGCTGATCAGTGACTCACTGGACAGCCGATGGCTGAGGACTTCGGACAAACACCACAAAAAAGTGAAGGGGGAGCCAGGAGTAAGAGACCGGGCCGGGGTGGATTGGATCAGGAGGCAAGGGAGATCCACACGGGACAGCAGGGGACAGGGAAAGAGGCTCAGGGAACGCAGGAACATGGTTGGATCGGCGGTGTTCCGGAGGATCTTGTCAGGACTCAGCGGCAGGGATGCATACGGTTGGAAGTCAAGGAGACCCGGACAGGACGGTGGGGTCCCAGGGTGATTGGTGGTTGGTCTTGGGAGAGAGTGAGGGCTGACGTGGCGTGATTAGGTCGTGGGTTTCTGAGGGGGGGCGGCGTTGGAAAGGTCAACAGAGAGTTGCGAGGTCATAAGGAACAGGGCCAGGCATGTTTGGAGGCAGCACCTTCCGCTACCCTACCAGCTCGATCCATCCAGTTTAAGACGCAAAAGACCAGCTGTTGCTTTTTCACCTTAGGGCTTACCATCCCCTTTCACTTCTCAAATTGCAAGTATGTCGATATCATTAATGTATCAGTCCACTGCGAGCATTCAGTCAGGGGGGTAGCCTTCATTTAAAAAATTAGCACTCGAGGAGGGATATCACATGCGAAGAGCAATATACCTACACACTACCTCCTTCCCACACTCTATCAAGGGAGCACCCTCCCCCCCCCCCACTCCCCTGTACTTCCTAGCAGACTCTCAGAGAGAGAATTACATTTTCAAGCCTTCCTCAAAAATTTGTACTTCGGTGACCCTTATCAATACGCAAACCTCTCAAGTGCAACCCTTCCCCCCTCATATAAAAAACTTGAAAACACTTTTTTATAAGTTAAACACTAATATAAATGCTGCGAGGTAAAGCGGAGTTTGAGCGTAAGGAGGCTGGACAGCTTCCGGTTACTTTCAAGGTAATAACTAGTGACCCCCTGAGAGGGTCCAACCCCATCCTGAGAACCCCTGGACGTTAATTTAAATTTTAACGACACCTGTCTCACATATCACAATGGCATAGCGTTATTCTGAGAGCATTTCAGTTTTCACAACATAGGCTCATCCCAGATTCTCGAACAAGCTCAAATGCTCAGTTCGTGGAGTATGTACATAAGCTATACTAAAGACAAACCCATAGTAACCGTCTCCAGTTTGTGAGGGACCCCATGGAGCCAGTCTATAGAAGCAGACTTTTTTACTGTTTCTTTAAACAATCAAACACAGCAAGCAGCAAATATTTGGTCACACACTTCTGAAACCCCAAACCATAATCAGGTTTTGGCAGACTAATTTCAGTTTTTCAATTTAAAAAACCACAACAAATTTTGAAGGAAAGCAGACATTGTCTGTGATTTTTTTCTGCTTTTTAAAAAGCCCTAGTTTTCTATCCAAAAACAGTTTTGACGGAAAATATTTGTCCAACCATTTTAATGAGCTTTAGTGCATTTTAGCACTAGCTGATGCTGAGAACGAGTGATACCTTGTAAAGAAGTTTTCTCAAAACTGGGTTTGTGCTGAGATGCAGAAGGTTTATTTTTCCCTGGGGGGAGTGGGAGCAAGTGGGGCAATTTGTCCTGGCCCATAGGGGCCCCAGCAAGAATATAGCATTGCACTTTTTTTTTATGGAAGAGGCCCCTGAAATTGCTTTGCCCCAGGCCCCCTGAATCCTCTGGGTGGCCTTGAGAACAGGTTTGCCTGTTTAGCTATCCTTGTATAACTACACCCGCAAACCTGCCTAGTGTAGCCTCAGTTTATGAAAGCAAAATAGCATTTTACCTGCATAACTTATATCCATTCCCCAAAAGAAATAACTATATCAGCAAGAGCACTTTTTTTTTACCATTATACTTGCATCTCCACTAGGGGCTGGTTTACACTAGAAACTTAGATTGACCCGGCTTTGTGACTCAGGGGTGTGGGAACATCAAACCTCAAGTGATGTAGTTAAGTCAAACTAAGTCGCCAAGTAGACAGTACTAGCTACCACCGCTCAGGGAGGAGGATTACCTCTGCTGACAAGAGAATGCCTCCTGTCAGCAATGAAAGTCTCTATCCTGACTTGCTACAGCACAGCCACTGTAACAGTCCAGGTATAGACAAGCCGTATGGCTTTGCTGGTGTAGAAATGTTGTTAAAAAAATAAATCACACCCTAACCCACATTGTAATACTGGCAAAAAGTTCCTAGAGTACAGCTGGGCTCAAGCTGGTCAAATACCAAAACCATCATTTGCGAGTTTTAATAAAGAAAAGGGCCATTGTCAGCC
>NC_133772.1:3242944-3258871 GCF_003597395.2 Chelonoidis abingdonii
GCAGTCTGGAAGCTGACAACTCCAGACAGCTACCAATCGGTCGCTAACCAGGGGATTAGCAGGGAGCGATGCTTGGACCTACAAAGCAAAAAGAATGCAGTTATGCCTGATCTACTGCTCACTGCAGTGGGAACTTCCCTTACACTGTCTCCTTAACCCTGCGCATTCAAGCAAGGTAATGTGACCATCTGCAGGCATCTACTCCCCTAGAAACTTAGCTGTGCACAAATCCCCAGGCCTAGAAAACAAATCCTGCATCAAAACTGTGTGTCCCAATTGTTTATAGGACCCAAGACCTTCAGCACCAAAGCACAGCCCCATGCCCCTTGAGAGCATAGCAATTTCTTTTGCTGGTCTTGGTAGTAGATTTTTATCTTCTCTAGGGACCAGCCACTAGATGGGGGCAGGGCGCATTAAGCTAGTATGTTACATTCATTCAGAAAGTTTTCCCTCTGCAAAATGCTCCCATAGAACTTTTACTTTGCTGGAATTTTGGTGTTTCCAGGTTTATTGGAACATTTCGCTTTCAAAATCTCGTCACATAGGAAATTACAAAGCGTGGAGTGATGAAGCATAAATGACCAATAATGGAAAAAGCTATGTGTTGAGGCTTAGTCTACCCTAGAAAAGGCAGGGCCACCCAGGGAGGGCAAGTGGGGCAATTTTCCTCAGGCCCTGGGCTCTGCAGGGGACCCCAAGAGAATGAGTGAGGCTCCCGCTCCAGCCTGACCCCGCCTCCTCCCCTCTCCCGGAGCCTCAACATGTCCAGGAGCGACCCTGAACAGCTGCAGCGTGGCTCTGGTGGGGCCGGAGTTCCCTCCGCTTGGCCCGGAGTTCGCTGCCCTGTCCCCTTACCACACCGCTCTGAGCAGGTAGGAGCTCAGGAGCCTTGCCAGAGCCACGCTGCAGCTGTTCAGTGGCACTCCTGGATGCGATGTGCTGAGGCTTCGGGTGAGGGGGGAGCCAGGGGTAAGAGACCGGGGCCGGGGTGGTTGGATAAGGGGCAGGGAGTCCCGGGGACAGTCAGGGGACAGGAAAGGGTCAAGGGACAGGGAACATGGGGGTTGGATCGTGGGTGTTCCGGAGGTCTGTCAGGACTCAGCGGGCGGGGGGGTGAATAGGGGTTGGGGAAGTCAGGAGACAGGGAGCAGGGGTGGGGTCCCAGGGTGATGGTGGTGTTGGGGTCTTTGGGAGAGAGTGAGGGGGCAAGGAGCAGGATAGGTCGGGGTTTCTGAGGGGGGGGCGGGCAGTTGGGGGTCACAAAGAGGGTGGAGGTCGATAGGGAACAGGGCCAGGCTGTTTGGGAGGCACAGCCTTCCCTACCCTACAGCTGATCCATCAGTTTAAGACTTGCAAAAGAGCCAAGCTGTTAGCTTTTCCCTTAGGGCTACCATCCCTTTCACTTCTCAAATGCCAAATTATAGTCTATATTTAATTTCAGTGCCATAGCGAGATTCATGTCAGGGGAGGGTAGCTTCATTTAAAATTAGCCACTGAGGAGGGGATCACATGAGAAGAGCAATATCCTACACCACCTACCTCCTTCCCAACTCTATCAAGGGAGCACCCTCCCCCCCCCATCCCCTGTATTCCTGAGATTCAGAGAGGTTAATTCAGCTTCTCAAATTTGTACTTGGTGACCCTTTCAATAGCAAACCTCTAAGTGCAAACCCTCCCCCCTATATAAAAATTGAAAACACTTTTTTATATTAACACTATATATAAATGCTGGAGGTAAAGCGGAGTTTGAGGTGGAGGCTGACAGCTTCGTTACTTTCGGTAATAACTGTGACCCCTGAGGGTCCCAACCCCAGTCTGAGAACCCCTGGAGTTAATTTAAATTTTACGACCCTGTGTCCATTCACATGGATGGTGTATTTGAGCATTTAGTTTTCACACACTAGGCTTATCCCAGATTCTGAACAGCTTCAAATGCTCAGTTCGTGAGTATGTACATAAGCTATACTAAAGACAACCCATAGTAACCGTCTCCAGTTTGTGAGGGACCCATAGAAGCCAGTTTAAGAAGCAGACTTTTTATTTCTTGTAAACAATCAAACACAGCAAGCAGCAAATATTTGGTCACACACTTCTGAACCCCCAACCCATAATACGGTTTTGGCAGACTCAATTTCAGTTTTTCACATTAAACAACCACAACAAATTCAAAAGCAGACATTGTCTGTGATTTTTTCTGCTTTTAAACCCCTAGCTTTTCGATCCAAAAAAAGTTTTGACGGAAAATATTTGTCCACCTTTTAATGAGCTTTAGTGCATTTTAGCACTAGCTGATGCTGAAACCAGTGATCCTTTGTAAAGAAGTTTTCTAAAACTGGGTTTGTGCCGAGATGCAGAAGGTTATTTCCCTGGGGGAGTTGGGCAAGTGGGGCAATTTGTCCTGGCCCATAGGGGCCCGCAAGAATATAGCATTGCACTTTTATTTTTATGAAGAGGCCCTGAAATTGCTTTGCCCCAGGCCCCCTGAATCCTCTGGGTGGCCCTGAGAAAAGTTTGCCTGTTTGCTATCCTTGATATAGCTACGCCGGCAAACCTGCCTAGTGTAGCCTCATTTATGAAAGCAAAATCAGCATTTACCTGCAACTGTATATCCATTCCCCAAGAAATAACATATCAGCAAGAGCACTTTTTTTACCATTTACCCTGATCTCACTAGGGCTGGTTTACACTAGAAACTTAGATTGACCCGGCTTTGTGACTCAGGGGTGTGGGAACATCAAACCACAAGTGATGTAGTTAAGTCAACTAAGTCGCCAAGTAGACAAGTATAGCTACCACCGTCAGGGAGGAGGATACCTCTGCTGACAAGGAATGCTCCTGTCAGCAATGAAAGTCTCTATCGTGACTTGCTACAGCACAGCCACTGTAACAGTCAGGTATCACAAGCCGTATGGCTTTGCTGGTGTAGAAATGTTGTTAAAAAATAAAACACCCTAACCCACATTGTATACTGCAAAAGTTCCTAGAGTACAGCTGGCTCAAGCTGGTCAATACCAAAACCATCATTGCGAGTTTAATAAGAAAAGGGCCATTGTCAGCCGGCTCTGATTCATATGGAAGTTAGCCAAAGGAGGCTGTGCAAAGTGCAAATTGGCACAGGAGTCACACGGCTGTGGCTCTGCATGTTGACTTCAATGGGACTACTCCAATTTATAGCACCCAGCGGCTCATAATGAGTGATGTATTACACCAGCAAAGAATCTGGTATAGAGACTTCAATGCCGGCCTTCTTGCTTCACACCGCCTAAGGATCTGCCACTGACTTCAAGTGATCTAAGCTGATTTATGCTAGCTCGGGATCTGGCCCCCTTGAATGACATGGTGTTTATGCCATGTACATTAGCAGGAGATCTGGCAATTACTTGAATACAGCATTTCTTGTTTACACGTGGTCCACTGGCATCAATAGAGTTATGCTGATGCAGAGCAGCAGGCTCTAGCTTTCACAGGGTGAGTGGGGAAAAACAGTGGTGGTTAAAGAATAATAATGTAGTTTGATTCCCGTTAGCATCACTCCTTTTATAGGTTGGGTCTGAGGTTGGGGACAGACGCTAGAAGAGTGAAGCTGCTCACTGGAGTCAAGCTTTTCAAAAGTGAATAGTGGTTTTGGTACCAAGCTGAAGCACCTACAAGGACTGACTTTCAGAGAGCACTGAGCACCACCTGTGATGGTGGACCACAGAAACCCCTTGAGAGCGGCCAACTGATGTGCCAAGACCACTTTTGCTCATGCTTTCCTGCCATGGCAGCTTGGGACCCAGAGTCCTGCCTGGTTTAGCCTGATGCAACTCAGACCTGAAACCATGTCCTAACAGCTGTTAGGCTTATCTGGAAGCAGGTTCAGAAATGTTCTGTCTTTTACACTCAGTACTCACCTCGCAATGGGTTGTCAAACCCTGATAAATCCGTTTTACCCTGTACGAGGTAAATACATAGATGTTCGCCCTCATATAACACTGAGAGAGAGCTATGCACAGCTGTGTGCCCCCTTCCCCAGGTACTAATCACATACTCTGGGTTATTAAGAAGTAAAAGTGATTTTATTAAGTATAGAAAGTAGGATTTAGTGGTTCCAACTAATAACAGACAGAAGAAAGTGAATTAGCAAGGAAATAAATAAACACGCAGATCTATCTCTAATACAGTAATGAAACTGAACACAGATAAAACCTCACCCTCACTGGTGTTCATTAAGCTTCCTTTTACAGATGAGGCTCTCCCTAGTCTGAGTCCAGCAATCACTCACACTCCCTGGATTAATTCCTCTGTTCTGTATCTTTCCGGGTGGAAGAGTTCTCTCTTCAGCCAGCTGAAGCAAAATGGAGGGGTCTCCCACGGATTTTTTAAAGACTTTCTCTCTGGTGAACACCCCTCTCACTCCTGTGCAGAATCCAGTTACAAATGAAGTTTTAGAGTCACATGGAAGTCATCTGTCATGCACGATTATTTCTTACCAGCCTAGCCACATTCCCGGAAAGTTCACATGTGGATTGTGTCTCTAAAAGTTCATTGTTAGCTTAGGTTTCTTGACTGGGCACTTATAGAGAATAGCCTTTTCTCTGGAAGCTGATCCAATGCTTCACTGAGGCTACTTAAAATCAACAAGGTACCTAGTGTCACGGAGTCCCCGGGCTATGCTCTGGTAACAGCTCCCACAAAGCCAGTTAGGCTTTGGGGAGCCTTCCTCCCCTTGGGCAACTTGTTCAGGGCAAGATGCTCACACATCTTCCTCCTGGGTCTTCCTTGGCATTCAGCATCCTCTGCCCTCCGTGCCTTTCCCACAGTAAGCCCACCCAAGGGGCCTGGGGAGCCACAGGGTCCTCAGCACCCCACTTTGCAGTCAGACATGATCTCTTAGCCAGCAGTAAACAGAGGTTTATTCCATGACAGGAACAGGTCTTAAAACAGATCTTGTAGTACAGCGAACCAGACCTAGGCCGGTCCATTCTGGGGGTCAGTAAGCAAGACCCCAGGTTTGCACTTCACTCCTCATCCCCAGGCGCTCCAGACTAACAACCCTCCAGCCCTCCTCCTCTGCTCAGCCCTTTCCCGAGGCCAGTAGAGGTCACCTGATCTCTTTGTCTCCAACACCTTCAGCTGGCACCTTTGCAGAGGAGGGGCCCAGGCAATCAGTTGCTAGGAGACAGAGGGTCAGGCATTTAGGTGCACTGGCCCTTTGCTCTGCCAGATACTTAAGAACTGCCTAGGGGACACTGAGGCACCAACGCAGTATTCAGAGAAAACATTAAGAACATTCCTAGTTCATCACACATAGCCAATATTCATAACTTTGAGTAAAAAATAATACATGCATGCAAATAGGATGAATATATCCAGTAGATCATAACCTTTGAAGAGATCTGTTGCATGGCCTATCTTGTATGTCACACAATGTCACACTCTGTTAACCAGGAGTTTGGGGAGTATCCTCCTTTTTGCAGCCTGCCCTGACCTTGGCATTTTCACTGAGGACTGCCCCAGGCACCTCCGGGTCACAGGAGGCAGAGAAGTCAAGTGGAGGAGTTATGAGCATGACTTCTAGAGGAAGTAGGGGCATAGTGTTTCCTGGGTACAGACCTGGAGTGACAGACTTGGGCGCTTCTGAATACAAAGATTGCTGGCTGTTGGTTGTTTCTACAAGTGTTCAGAGAAGCAGGACTTTGTTACATTCTTTGTAACCCCTCTCCCACAGATTATACTAAAGAATAGAGCTGACACGGATCTTCAATTTTTCCTCCTAATACAATCAACCCTGCAATGCCTCACAGGTTGGCACCACTTAGAAGGGGGTACCAACATATCCTGGAGCACTGATAATACCAGGAAAGCCTGAACACCATGGGGGATAATTTCTGCTTCCATAGTGAAGAAATGAAGATTCAAAAAGGTTTCTGTCTCCTCAAAAAAATAACCCTTTATTGACCAGCTCTACACACTACATGGCTTGCACTGAAAACAGCAGGATGAAATCTACCCCTAACCTCATACTCTGTAACTCTGGTAGAAATTGCATCATTTAATAACACAGTAAGGAAGAGTAGGTCAAATTAATCCCCAGGGCACCAATTACACCAAGCTGGCTTTGGTTCACTGAGTGTCTTAATTAGGAGTTATGGTTCTCTGAGCTCAGGTATTCTCACTTGCTTCAGGAATCATGTCCCACAGATCACACATCTCAGTATAAAACATCCCAAATGCTCCAAACTGGTAGTTTCTATTGATGGGGAAACACCAACACATCCCTCTCTCTCTTCTCAGCAGGTACGTGCTGTTGTCCTGAATTACAGTCACACACACACACAGACACCATGGGGATCAGCAGGTATTGAATTCAAGACCTCCAGCACTAAAAGCCTCTTCCCCGACTCCTACCCCTTCAGCTAAAGGAGTGACCTCCTTGGTTGGAAAAAAGAGGCAATTAAATAGACACCAAAGTCAGTGCTTTCCATTGTATGTGTGGGTTCTCATACAGGCTAGAGTAAATGTCAAAAAACTGAATTTGCAACATAAGCAAGACTTACCCCAAACTGACATGCCAAGCCACAAAGCTCCCCTTGCCCAAAGATGGTAGAAAGATTGAAACTCCTCTGTTCTCACCACTTTTTGAGCTTACAAATAATCTCTTCAGACTGAAACAATTTTCACCATGATTTTCTTACAGCAGATTCACAAGTCACTACTTGCTGCTTGGATTAGTGAATAGGAGTGTTCGTGTGTGGAGCATGAGTAACCTGTGTGTCATTATATTTACACAGTGTCTATTTTATCACACAACTGGAATGACCAGCTCTGAACATCTGGCTCTGTGGACTAAGCCCTTCCCAGAGTGGGTACTGATGTCCATTGGGAAACTGATCTCCCTTTATCTTCACTTACTTCATTTCAGAGAAGGGACAGGTTTTCTGAACCAATCACCTGTCCACATCTCTGTAGCTGCCTGATCTGTGTTCAGAGGATATGGAAAAGGGAAATCACTCAGAGGTGACTGAGTTCATTCTCTCAGGACTGACAGATTGTCCAGAGCTGCAGGTCCCCCTCTTTGGGGTGTTCCTACTGATTTATGGTATCACCCTGGTGGGGAATGGGGGGATGATCTTGTTAATCATGAGTGATCCCCGCCTCCACACCCCCATGTACTTTTTCCTCAGTAATTTGTCTTTCTGTGACCTCTGCTTTTCCTCAATAATTTCCCCTAAAATGCTGCTGAATTTCTTAGCTGAGAGGAAAAGCATTTCTTACACTGACTGCGCTGTGCAGATGTCTCTCTCTATCGTTTTTACAGATGTTGAGGGCCTCTTGCTGGCTGTGATGGCATATGACCGTTACGTGAGCATCTGTAACCCACTGCTCTATAGAGTCACCATGTCCAGGCAGCTTTGTAAACAGCTGGTGGCTGGGGTGTACGCTGTGGGGTTTGTGGATTCAATGATACACACGTTTTATATTTCAGCTGTCATTCAGCAGATCCAACATCATGAATCATTTCTTCTGTGACTTCCCCCCAATGTTGGTGCTCTCCTGTTCTGACACTCGCATCAATGAGATTGTGATGTTTGTTTTTCTGAGCTGCATTATAGTGGGCAGCCTCGTAAATGTCCTCCTCTCCTATGTCTATATCATCTCCACCATCCTGCACATCTGCTCTGCCGAGGGCCGGCGCAAAGCCTTTTCTACCTGCTCTTTCCACTTAACCGTTGTGGTCCTGTTTTATGGCATCCAACTTTTCCTGTATTTATGTTCTCCCTCCAGCTATTCCATGGACAGAGACAAAGTGGCCTCGGTGTTTTACACGTTGGTGATCCCCATGTTGAACCCCCTCATCTACAGCCTGAGGAACACAGAGGTGAAGGACGCCCTGAGGAGAGCAATGAATAAACTCGTAACCAATTCCTGAATCTGTTTAACTCTGTACTGGTTTAGTGATGGGGAGTGGGAACAGCTGAATTCAATTCCCAGCCCATTGCAATGTAATTTCGCAGAGTTCGTGGTAGTTTTGTTCCTTATTCTATTGTTGTTGTTATTAGTTTGTTTGTATTACAACAAGGTTTGCAGGCCCCAACTGAGATCAGTGGACAAAACACGAGAAGCATTGCAGGGTCAGAAAGACAGAATGATTTTATAGACTGATGACTAGGAGCATCCACCTAGAGGGTGAGATGCTCAACTTCATGTCTCTGTCCCAAGGGTTATTTAATTAGTTATCCTCGTTAGAACAACATTGAAAGGAGAGACTGAGATCAACCCAGACTGGAATAGCACATCACTCAGGGGCTGGGATGCTTTCTGGAAATGCAGGGAACACAAGTGTATAGTGTGATGGGTTTGTTAACAGACACCCCCATTGGGACTGTCACCTGATGTGCTGTCACCTGATGTGCTGTACCCTGACTTGCTGAGGCAGACATGCTAGCCTGCTGCAACACAGACCCAGTCTCTGGGTCATGTCCCACAAACTGCAGATCTAGACTGAAACTAGCTCAGCAGGATACCTGCCTCCAGCACGCAGACACCCAGCTCCCAACAGGATCTAAACCCCAAATAAAATAATTTTACTCTGTATAAAGCTTATACCAGGTAAAATGATAAATGTTCACCCTGTATATCACTGATAGAGAGATATTCAGAGCTTCGCCCTGCCCCCCTCAGGTAACAATTACTTACACTTCGTTAATAAAATAACTTTTGTTTATTTATAAAGTATGAAAGTAGAATTTAAGTATTAACAGACAGAACAAAGTAAGTCACAAAGCAAAATAAAACAAAATATGCAAGTCTAAGCTTAATACACTCAGAAATCAGTTACAGATGTTAACTTCTCACCATCATTGTTACTTCAGGTAAAATCCTTCTCAGGTCATAGGCCTTTTCTGACCTGAGTCCAGCCTGTTCTCCCCTACTCCTGTGGTTACAGTCCCTGTTTCCAGGTGCTTGCAGATATCTCCGTGGGGTGGGGAGGTCGCCTCTTACGGCAGTTGAAGACACTCATTGTTTGCTTCCCAACTTGATATAGAACTTCCCTAAGGTGAGAAACCTTTGTTTGGAATTCCACTCCCCTCTGGAAAAGTACCAGCTTCAAGATGGAGTCCAATATCAGGTGATATGGTCACATGTCACTGTAAGACCCCAATCTCCATTCTTCCTGGGTTGGCCCACACATACACAGGAAGGCTTGGAGGTAAACAGAGCCATTCACAGTTCAGTGATTCTGAAACACCTTTAATGGCTGCCCCTTAATATGTCTACATCAATAATACAAGTTTTTTATCTTATTCTCCTAACTCCAGACATAGAAATAATCCATGTAAACCAATAGGATGAACACACCTTTAGTGTTATTGGGATATTTTCTAGGTTGGTGGTTGTGAGATACCAGGGCCCAAATCAGACTAATCAGCAACTCTGTCACACCTGCCTGCAGCCTTGCAATGCCTTGCTGAAGTGGCTTCCACTTGGGCCACTCACAAACAAATCACACCCTGAGCATGTGTGTGTAAATGCAGCCTGGCCAGGAATAGTTGGGTTACACTCAGGCTCTCACCATCCTTTGGTTGTACTGCAGAGTGACCCCAACACACTTTTCAGTCTTCGATTTCCCTCCAGAAATGCACGTGCTGTGCTGTCCAGTCCTCTCCTGGACAATACAAGCTACATTGTCCATTATTTCTGTAACAGCACTAATATCCATGCAACTTAGCTTCTCAGACACTTCTATTTAAACACACTGGATTAAATCGATTGACTACACAGATAGATTTTAAGTGAGTGTAAATAAGGAGGCATAGACGTTAGACATGGTTACAAGAAAAATAGAGCTAGAATGCAACTTGTGCCTAAGTCAACAAATAAGATGAAATTCAAAGCAAATGTTTCCTCACCACGTGCTTTCAGCAGCCTTCCTGACCAAATTTCATAGGTCAGGACACCTCCCCAAGTCCAATGGCTGCTTCCTTTATCCCTTCAGATGCAGTGAATCAATGGGAAGAGGCAGATAGAAAGAGCGAGAGAGTGGTGCCTTTGGATGTCTGCCCCTTATTTTTATAGTCCTATCCCCCTTTGAGAACCATTTCCACCTAGTTACCAGAAGACAAAATGTCTATACAGAAGGATGTTCCCTGCTGCTTTTTCCTCACTTTTTGGGGATTCCTTTGTTTCCCTTCTTTCTTGATGACTCTGGTTACTGTTTAAATACAAAATTAAGCAGAGCACACATCTTTTTCTAAGACAGAGCTGTTTGCCAGCCTGAGTTTGGAACATGTATTAATAACCTGATACTGTGTAATCTTATAACTTCACATACAGTAGCTCCTCACTTAATGTTGTAGTTGTGTTCCTGAAAAATGCAACTTTAAGTGAAATGATGTTAAGCGAATCCAATTTCCCCATAAGAATTAATGTAAATAGGGGTAGTTAGGTTCCAGGGAATATTTTTATTTGGCAGACAAAAGGCATTATATACATTTTAAGCAGTTTTAAACAAGCAATTTAATACTGGTATAAATTTTTAAACAATGTTAAAGAAACAGTTTAATATTGCAATCATCATTGCTGAATATGAAACAATGGGAGATGCCCCCGCCTAACCCCACATAGGCACAGCCCAGTGGCATTGCAGACAATGAGGCAGGCAAGGAGGCTGAAGTTGCCGTAGGCTAGGAGAAGCAGGTTGCGCAGCACCAGCGGCAGCTTCCCCAATGTGCAAGCACCAGGGGCGGTGGGCTTAACCCTTGGCCCAGCCACTCCACCTCTTCCCCCAAGACCCCACCCTTAAGCCGCCTCTTCTCCCCCCACCTCCTCCCCCTTTACTCCACATGCTGCATCATCACTTCTCCCCCTCCCTCCACTGACTCCTGAATGCTGCAAACCAGCTGATTGCCATGGGCAGGAGGTGTGGGGGGAGCAGGGGAAAGGCGCTGATCTATGCAGTCTGCCAGCAGGAGGAACTGCAGGGGTGTATGGGAGCTGATAGAGGGGCTGCCAGCTGTGGACAAACGAGCAAGTTCTGTAATGGAACTGTGATGTAAGATCGAAACAACGTTAAGCAAGCGGATGTTAAGTGAGAGTTACTGTATTTTATCAAAAATATTGTATTAATATTTATGATGAGAGCATGACTATTTCTAGTTGAGTCATAGCTTTATTTATGACCTTAAAGCTGAGCTCTGTGTGCAGATAATATGCAGGCAAGAGGCATAGTTTGTGAACTGCAGAAGTCTGTAGCATGCCGTGGTGTCCTCCTGAGCTCCTCTGGTCATCATGTGGTCTCCATGAAGCAAAATGAGTTAACTTATCTTTCCTACTTTGGGGAATAACCTAGCAAGGGAAAGACAAAGCAAACCATGGTGATTGCCATGCTACAAATAGCTAGATAATCTGGGATTCTATTACATATCTTATAGGTTTTATATTCCATCTATTGGGGCCATGACAATGAGGTGATTCTGAAACCAGGAATGACTGAGAAGATATCAGGTAGAGCTTCTAACAATTAGCATGTTTCACTTGTATCTAACTTTCTATTCCTTTAATTCAAAATTTGTTGCTAAGGCTGGTTGAAAAGTTTTCTTGAGAATTTTTTTTGATGGAAAATTGGATTTTCCATTCAACTATTTTTTCCATGAAATTTTCTTTTCCCTGGAAATTATCAGCTTTCCATCAAAATTCTGAACTCCCCTCTTCCCTAAACTGTGGCTGTGGGACTTTGGTGATGATCCAGGGCAGTTCAGGAAGAGTAGAGATCATCATGCATCATTAGGGATGTAGTCCAGCCTGGGAACCTGGAACATGGAAGAGATTCATAGTGTGTGGTATCTCATGCACCAATGTGGCATTTCCGAATTGAAATATTAAGTTTTTAACAAAAAGATTTCGGTCTCCACAAACAAACCCCCTCTGTGGATAAGCTCTACACAGTACCCAGCTTGTACTGAAAACATCAGGATGAAATATACCTCTAGCCTCATACTCTGTAACTCTGGTAGAAATTGCATCATTTAATAACATGGCAGAAAAGAGTGGGCCAATTAATCCCCAGGGCACCAATTACATCAAGGTGGCTTTGGTTCACTGAGTGTATCAATTAGGTGTTATGGCTCTCTGAGCTCAGGTATTCCCACTTGCTTCAGGGATCATGTCCCATAGATCACACATCTCAGTATAAAACTTCTCAAAAGCTCCAAACTGGTGGTTCCTGTCAATGGGGAAACACCAACACATCTCTCTCTCTCTTTCAGCAGGTACCATGGATTAACCTGTGTGTCATTGTATTATGCAGTGTGATTTTATTGAACAACTGGAATGACCAGCTGTGAACATCTGACTCTGTGGACTAAGCCCTTCCCTGAGCGGGTACTGATGTCCACTGAGAAAACTGATCTCCATTATCTTCACTTACTCATTTCAGAGAAGGGACAGGTTTCTGCACCATGCACCTCTCACATCTCTGTAGCTGCCTGATCTGTGTTCAGAGGATATGGAAAAAGGAAATCACTCGAGGTGACTGAGTTCATTCTCTCAGGACTTACAGATCATCTGAACATGTGGGTCCCCTGTTTGGTTCTCCTATGATTTATGGAATCACACTGGTGGGAATGGAGGATGATCTTGTTAATCGTGAGTGATCCCCGACTCCACCCCCCATGTACTTTTTCTCAGTAATTTGTCTTTCTGTACCTCTGCTATTCCTCGACAATTTGCCCTAAGATGCTGCTGAATTTCTTAGCCGAGAAGAAAAGCATTTCTTACATGCCTGCACTGTGCAAATGTATCTCCAACGCTATTACAGATGTTGAGTGCCTCTTGTGGCTGTGATGGCGTATACATCATGTGGCCATCTGTAACCCACTGCTCTTATGGTCACCACGTCAGGCAGTTTTGTAAGCAGCTGGCATGATTAACTGTGTGTCATTGTATTTATGCCGGTGTATTTATTGAACAACTGGAATGACCAGCTGTGAACATCTGACTCTGTGGACTAAGCCCTTCCTGAGCGGGTACTGATCCACTGAGAAACTGATCTCCATTATCTTCACTTACTTCATTTCAGAGAAGGGACAGTTTTCTGCACCATGCACCTCTCCACATCTCGTTAGCTGCCTGATCTTGTTCGAGAGATATGGAAAAAGGAAATCACTCGGAGGTGACTGAGTTCATTCTCTCAGGACTTACAGATCATCTGGAACTGTGGGTCCCCTGTTTTGGTTCTCCTAATGATTTATGGAATCACACTGGTGGGGGAATGGAGGGATGATCTTGTAATCGTGAGTGATCCCCGACTCCACACCCCATGTACTTTTTTCTCAGTAATTTTGTCTTTCTGTGACTCTGCTATTCTCGACATTTGCCCTAAGATGCTGCTGAATTTCTTAGCGAGAAGAAAAGCATTTCTTACACTGCCTGCACTGTGCAAATGTATCTCTCGAACGTATTACAGATGTTGAGTGCCTCTTGCTGGCTGTGATGGCGTATGACCATCATGTGGCCATCTGTAACCCACTGCTCTATATGGTCACCACGTCCAGGCAGTTTTGTAAGCAGCTGGGTGCTATTGTCCTGAATTACAGTCACACACACAAATGGACACCATGGGGATCAACAGATATTGAATTGAAGACCTCCAGCACTAAAAGCCTCAGCCGCAACTCCTACCCTTCAGCTAAAGGAGCAACCTCCTTGCTTGGAAAATATAGGCAATTACATAGTCACTGAAGCCAGTGCCTTCCATTGTGTCTCTGGGTTTTCATACAGGCTAAGATAAATGCCAAAAACCTTAATTAGCAGAGAAAGCAACTTTACCCCAAACCGACATGCCAAGCCACAGAGCTCCCTTTGCCCAAAGAGGTTAGAAAGATTGAGACTCCTCTACTCTCACCCCTTTTTGAGCTTACAAATAATCTCTTCACACTGAAACAATTTTCACCATGATTCTCTTACAACAGAGTCACAAGTCACTGTTTGCTGCTTGGATTAGTGAACAGGAGTGTTCATGTGTGGGGCATGATTAACCTGTGTGTCATTGTATTTATGCAGTGTGTATTTTATTGAACAACTGGAATGACCAGCTGTGAACATCTGACTCTGTGGACTAAGCCCTTCCCTGAGCGGGTACTGATGTCCACTGAGAAACTGATCTCCATTTATCTTCACTTACTTCATTTCAGAGAAGGGACAGGTTTTCTGCACCATGCACCTCTCCACATCTCTGTAGCTGCCTGATCTGTGTTCAGAGGATATGGAAAAAGGAAATCACTCGGAGGTGACTGAGTTCATTCTCTCAGGACTTACAGATCATCTGGAACTGTGGGTCCCCCTGTTTTGGTTCTTCCTAATGATTTATGGAATCACACTGGTGGGGAATGGAGGGATGATCTTGTTAATCGTGAGTGATCCCCGACTCCACACCCCCATGTACTTTTTTCTCAGTAATTTGTCTTTCTGTGACCTCTGCTATTCCTCGACAATTTGCCCTAAGATGCTGCTGAATTTCTTAGCCGAGAAGAAAAGCATTTCTTACACTGCCTGCACTGTGCAAATGTATCTCTCGAACGCTATTACAGATGTTGAGTGCCTCTTGCTGGCTGTGATGGCGTATGACCATCATGTGGCCATCTGTAACCCACTGCTCTATATGGTCACCACGTCCAGGCAGTTTTGTAAGCAGCTGGTGGCTGGAGTGTACGCTGGGGGGTTGGTGGATTCAATGATAAACACATTTTTTACATTTCGGTTGTCATTCTGCAGCTCCAACATCATCAATCATTTCTTCTGTGACATTCCCCCACTGCTGGCGCTCTCGTGTTATGACACCCACATCAATGAGATTGTGATGTTTGCTTTCACGAGCTGCATTATAGTGAGCAGCCTTGTAACTGTCTTCCTCTCCTATGTCTATATCGCCTCCACCATCCTGCAGATCCGCTCATCGAAGGCCGGCACAAAGCCTTCTCGACCTGCACTTTCCACTGGACCATGGTGTCCTGCTTTTTGGCACCCTCCTCTTCATGTATTTATGTCCCACCTCCACCTATTCCCTGGACACAGACAAAGTGGCCTCATTATTTTAAACGTTGGTGGTCCCCACGTTGAACTCCCTCATCTACAGCCTGAGGAACACGGAGGTGAAGGACGCCCTGAGGAGAACAATGAATAATCTCCTAACCAATTCTTGAAGCTGTTAAACTCAGTACATGTTTAGTGATGGGCAGTGGAAACAGGTGAATTCAATTCCCAGCCCATTGCAATGGAATTTTGCAGAGCCCGTGGTCGTATTGTTCATTATTGTATTATTATTATTGTTATTATTATTATTATTATTAATTTGTCAGTATTCCAAAAAGGTCTGCAGGGCTCAACTGAGATCAGTGGACAAATCATGGGAAGAATCAGAGGTCCAGAAAGAATGATTTTATAAGCTTGTGGCTGGAGGCGCCCACCTAGAGTGTGAGATGCTCAACTTCACGTCTCTGTTCCAGTGGTTATTGAATTAGTTATCCACAGTAGAACAACTTTGAAAGGAGAGATTGAGAGGAACCCGGACTGGAATAGCACATCATTCAGGGGCATATCCATGTGCATAATGTGACAGGTTTGGTCACAGAGACCCCTATTGAGACTGTCACCTGTTATGCTGAAATTACCTCTGATCCTGTTTTTCCTGCCAGCCTGGGCCTCCAGAACCCTGCCTTGTTGAGCCAGACGCGCTAGCCTGCTGCAACACAGCCAAAGGGTCAGGGCCACACACCCCAAACTGCAGATCCAGACTGAAACCACCTCAGCATTATACCTGTCTCCAGCATGCAGACACCCAGCTCCCAATGGGATCTAAACCCTAAACAAATCTGTTTTACTCTGTATAAAGCTTATACAGGGTAAAATGATAAATGTTCACCCTCTATATCACTGCAAGAGAGCTAT
>NC_133772.1:3258971-3260141 GCF_003597395.2 Chelonoidis abingdonii
AGAACATAGATCACCAGAAATATGAGGAAGAGGGCAACCTGCAGTTCTGGATGGTCAGTGAATCCTGCAAGGATGAATTCAGTCACGGTGGTGTCATTACCCTGGGCCATTGCTTCACACAGGCTTTGAAGGCAGACATACATAGGGGAAATTTCTGTATAAATAAAAAACAGTATGAGAACCTGGAATTCCGTATGACCAATGACAGCATTTTAGTCCATTTGAGACTCATGTTTGCTGAAAGTAAGAGTACTTTTACCCATGTGTGAGTAACTCATTCTTTCTCTTTCAAAGTGGACAATCTGCAAAGAACAACTATTAGCACAAAACTATAGCATATTGCCGACTTGATTGCCAGAGGGTGAAGTTCACTGTTGTCTCAGTTGAAAAACCTTCCCTCCCCTTCAGCAGAAATCAAGGGAGTTTACATTAGAGCTGGGTGGTTTTTGTTTTGATTTGATTTGGTGGCTGACCTGAAAAATCCTAAAATAATTGCAACTTGTTCCACCCTCCTCCCAAAAAATCATTTATATATCTGTTTTTTACCCTCTGCTCCCTTTAAACCTGTGGAACTCCTTGCCTGAGGAGGTTGTGAAGGCTAGGACTAAACAGGGTTTAAAAGAGAACTAGATAAATTCATGGAGGTTAAGTCCATAATTGGCTATTAGCCAGGATGGGTAAGGAATGGTGTCCTTAGCCTCTGTTTGTCAGAAGGTGGAGATGGATGGCAGGAGAGAGGTTTGCTCACTCCCTCTGGGTCACCTGGCATTGGCCACTGTCAGCAGACAGAATACTGGGATGGATGGACATTTGGTCTGATCCAGTACAGCCATTCTCATGGTCTTATGTTCTTTCTTTTAAAGTTAAATCTAACATTTTTTTTAAATAAAATATCATTTCCAAACAAAACCTTGAAACACACTGTTTCAAAATGTCAAAATGAAATATTTCACCTTTTAAAATTTTTTCCCTCCCTGAAACCATTCACTGAATTTGACGCAAGTCTGCCAGAAGTTTTGGGTGACGCAAACCTGCATTTTTGGGTGAATAAATTATTCAGAACAATGGGAAAGGTACACAGTTTTCCTGATACCAGGTAAGGATGACCAGATGTGGGCTAGGTTGTTAACTTGTCTTGCTAGGATCAGAGCATCAGAGGATTAGAATCTA